>NW_028243655.1:0-76364 GCF_964263255.1 Lissotriton vulgaris
TGTTTTTTATAGCAACAGTTGAGTGTATATATATATATATATATATATATATATATATATATATATATATATTCACTGCAAAAAACCATAGGTTATAGTCGATATATAGTTAGGAATTTGCATTTACAAAACCTTGAAAATTCAATGAAAAAACCATTGGTTTTAGGCCATATATAGTTAGGGATTTGCATTTACAAAACCTTATTTTACTCGCATAAAACCATTGAAATTCCATATATAGTTAGATGCGCTAACTATATATCGCGCACCCGCAATCCACTGCTGATGATGTCACATATTACATCATTCATGACATGGTCAGTGACATCACTGATGACATCACTGATCACAACATCCAGTGACTGTATGTTTCTGTAAAGTTAAAATATGTCTTACATATTGAAGAATGAGTGGATGTATAAATGTCTGGATGAAGGATTTAGTAGGTGCATGACTGATTGTATGAGGGAGTGATTAAATGTGTCTCACTGAGTGCATGGGTTAGTGATTAAACTGTATTAATTTATTTGTGCATCATTATATCTGTTGTTCTGTAAACTGCTGCATGTGTTGATCAGTAGCTATATGAATAACTATATGGGTTATTGATTGGTTGCTCAAGTATTTGTATGGGAGACTGAGTATGTGTGTGAGTGGCTGGGAGGTGTGTGACTCTGTGCATAGATGTGTGAGCAGTTGATTCACTAGATGTATGGTTTCAAAAGTGCATGTGGAAACAGCTGTATGGGCGGTTGACTGTGTGCATGAGTGTATTGGTGAGTGAATGGATATCTCAGTGCTACATGTCAAAGTAAGTACATATGTAAAACACAGTACATGTGAGAGTTAACATATATAAATAACTGTGCATTAGAGCCAGTGAATGTGTGAGTGGCTGTATGGATCATTGTGAACTTTTATTAGGGATTATATAAGAGAGTAAATATGTGTTAGAATATGTTTCAATAAGTAAGGTGTGTATAACTGTATAGTTGAGGAATTGGAGGTGTGTTTGATTCTTTGCATGACTGTCTAGGTGTATGAGTAACTCCATGGATGAGTGACAATCTGTGAGTGTCTGTTTTCACTGAGTGTATCTAAGGATATATCAGAGTCTGTAGAGGTTCATCGTATTAACACATGAATGATGTCATCTGTGATGTTGTCAGTGATGTCATTTGAGTTGTCATCAGTGATGTCATCAGTGATGTCATTTGAGATGTCATCAGTGATGTCATTTGAGTTGTCATCAATGATGTCATCAGTGATGTCACTGACCATGTCATGAATGATGTAATATGTGACATCATCAGCAGTGGATTGCGGGTGCGCGATATATAGTTAGCGCATCTAACTATATATGGAATTTCAATGGTTTTATGCGAGTAAAATAAGGTTTTGTAAATGCAAATCCCTAACTATATATGGCCTAAAACCAATGGTTTTTTCATTGAATTTTCAAGGTTTTGTAAATGCAAATTCCTAACTATATATCGACTATAACCTATGGTTTTTTCAGTGAATTTCAATGGTTTTTTAATAGCAAATATGAAAAGCTTTAAAATGTCAAGTACGTGATAGATAAAAACATTTTCGTATTTATGCACGCTGATGTGCTTTGAACGCTGCACCCCCCCCCCCTCTTTTCTCTTAGTAGTACTCTCTCTTTGCAGATAGTGAACGGTAGTTAACGCAGACCTTTACCCCCGTTGTAATCCGTCGTACCTGCTTGTCTCTCCATTTGATTGATTGTTATCCAAGCATTTACTGTTTTAGAATTGGTTCTCTTTGGATCATTCTCTATTTACAAACAAGCACAAAGTCGCAATACTCTGTTTAGTCTTTGCAGATAGTGAAAAATCGTGTAAAAAAATAAAAGTAATCGAGCAAAATCAGTAGACCACTAATTCGATCTCTTTTTGACCTCGGTAAAATACAAACATTAGGAACAACCCTTCATAAGAAATACGAAAATAGTGAAATGAACTGAGCTCCACACCATGAGGGCTGCAAGACAGCTCGACTCCGCCACCCACCCTGCCCAAAATAACGACAAACCCTATGCAAATATTATAAATATAGACAACACACCAGCAAAGAAACAGGGTAAAACATTTTATTAAATAACTATTTACATAACTATTTTATACTTTTTATTGCCCGATCCGGCTAGCTCAATCGATCGAGCATGAAACCCATGCACTGATAGCAAGCGTTGAGAGTTTGTAGAACGATGGCTTCAGATTTTCCACATACGGTGTAGTGGCGCGAACTGGGAGGGGGCGTTTGGATCCTGCCCCTTCCCCAAATAAGATTTTCATACGTGAATGTTCGTTCATGCTTTTTGTCCCTGAGTTGCTTCGATGTCACTGCCTTACACAAATGGCATAAGTCCTGGATGTTGAGTGCCATACTTCAGAGTTCTAAGCAGCGCTTGTAACACTGTTTAAACCTTATTTGCACCTGCTGCAGCTTCACTATTCAAAGTAAGTGGGGTCCGTTTGTGGACCTGACTGCATTGGAAAACAATGTGATACGGTGCCTCCCTAAACCGCTTGACGGAGGCCCCCGAGGGGCGGTGACATGGCGCGGACTAAGAGGGGGCGCTTGGCTCCTGCCCCCTCCCCAAGTCGTGTTGCCCTGGTGTGGCCTGAGATTGCCCCCGGCATAGGCGGCCGGCTCCCGGGGTCCGGCGGAGTTTTTTCCCTTTTGATGACTCTTCCATTCTGGACCTTGTCCCACAATCCGTTTGACCTGAAGACACGCTGTAGTGGGGCGCCCCTTTACTGTTTTAGTTGCCATTCCGCCCGCTTTTGCTACACTGTGCCTCTTCCGCCATTCAGCTGTTTACCGCCCGATCTTGCGACTACAGCGTCTCGCTCACCATGTAGTTGAGTTGCTCCCGCTCTTGCGATGCAACGATAAGCGACTGCCACAGGACTCTAAAAATGGCGGCCGGCTCTTCAGATTTGGGCGTGGTCCACTAAAATGGCCCTGGGACACCTTGGAACTCGGACGCTTCCCTGATAGGGCTTGGGTCCCATTCTCGAAAGCGTCCCCTCAGCCGTGAAGATTATACAAAAGTCTTGGGGGCCCCCGACTCCCGCAGGCTTCTGGTGGGGAGCGGCTGCCATGTTTGCTCGTGGAATGGCCACGACGGACCTACGAGATGGTAGTGCTCTCATGCTGACGCCAGCTTTAGTCTGAAACATCCAGAAACACTGTAGACTACCAATTCGATCAGTTCCGGTAGCTCCCCAACATGACCCGGTAGAGAAGAACTTGCCCTCCCCTCTTTGACTGATGGTTCTTGTTGCCTGTCCCCTCTGTTGTCATTTTACAGAACTTTTTGGACTGCTGAAAGGGGTTGTGTTCCGAACGCTGGTTGGTGGAGACATTTTGACTATATTCTTGACCTACGTTGTCGCGTAATGCGTTATATGACACGCCGCGTTAGCGCACCCAGAAGTAATCCGGGGCGCGGCGCGCAGCGCGCAACGTAAGCATAACAGGTCATGTGACTTGTTAATAAAACTTTTTATTGGTTCATTTTACTTTTGTTATTTTAATAATGAAAAGCTTGGTCATATGACCTAAAAAATACGCTTTTTATTGATTTCGAACTTTTTTTTAAAAACATATATGTTATAATATTCCAGGCTAATGTACTTTCCCGGAAAATTTTCAACTGTCCTGCAAGTAAAATATATTCCTTTTTCGAGAAAAAGGGCGTTTCTTTGTTCCATGACGGAGCCGTTGAGTAAAAGAGACTCGGCCTGCTGTCTTAGTCGCCGATACGCCTGATTATCAGATTCTTATCGATCACTTTATGTTGCAGAAGTGGAAAACACAACTGCCCTTGACCATTTATCTTTACTGCGTTCCTACATATTATACCTTTTATCCGTCATGTAATTGGACTACTTTATTTCACTTGCCTTTTACTGATTCGAAAACAGTGACTAAAAGTAAACACTTTACCAATGTAAATACTACTACCATGTTTTGTTTTAAAAACCTTTATTGTGAAAATGTCAGTATACAAATACGGGCCTATAACCACGTGGGCCGGCCACGGAGCAAACTGGAATAGTATATGATGAGGAGACATTTACATTATAGAGGAACGTAACGAACGAGCCATTAGGTTGCAAGAACTAAGGTGTCTAACAGTTGCGGAATCGGTGGACGTACATTTTGTAATTAAAATACGACAGGGCCACTTACAAAAAAGTTATCTAGATATACATTTGCGTGCAAGTACCATGGGTGACGTTAATTCGAACTTTCAATAGTACAATAATCAATAACACATCAGAACTTAATATCAATAGGGATGTCGAAATATTCAATCAATTCTCGTCCCCGCCCGCCATGAGCATCAAAACTGCATTCATATCTCGTGATATCAAGGTTGTTCAACCAGTACACAACAATGAGTTACGAGTCCCATTTATACCGGCGCCATTTTGGGCGAGGCCGGGCAGGTCCAAGATATAGTCAAAATGTCTCCACCAACCATCGGCCAGACCAGAACCCCTTTCGGCCCTTTATGCTACAAGATGGTGTCTTCCATTCAGAAAATATTGTTGGCAGCATTTTGAAAGGAAACATAAACAGCCGTTCTCCTAGTGAGTCTCACATTGTTACATTTAGGAAGAATGTTGAAGAGTAGTATGTGGAAAATCTGAAGCCATTTTTCTACAAACTCTCAATCAGCCTTGGATGGAAAAAAAAATCCTGAAGAATGTACAAACTGAAAACCAATTTTTGTCTGTATAGCATCAACAGCAACGCTTGAGTCAGCTTTGTGTCAAGCCGCCATTTTCATTCAATCAATAGCGTCCCCCTGCACACATTCAGGGACCTGGTCGTGTCTTCAGATGAAACGGATTGTAGGACAAGAAGCAGAAAGGAAAAGGAAAAAAGTTCCGCCGGACCTCGGGAGCCGGCCGCCTATGTCATGTGCGACCTTTGGCCACACCAGGGCAATAGTGAAGCTGCAGCAGGTGCAAATAAGCTTCAGACAGTCTTACAAGCACTGCTCAGAACTCTCAACTATGGCACTCAACATCCAGGACTTGCCATTCGGATCTTGGCGCCTTGTGCTGGTTCCGACCTATTCACACATCGGTCCACTACTGACATCACCTCATAAGCCAACGGGGCACCCCACGCCGACTTTCGGCGCAGCATTGTCGGATGGCCACACCAGTGCGGCAACTTGCTGGACACCACCTCGGTGCCATCCGGATCTCGGCGCGTTCGAGTCACTGTACCGCAAGAGTGACCGGAACTCAGCTGGACACGCCGTCTTTCGGCGCAGCATTGTAGGATGGCCACACCAGTGCGGCAACTTGCTGGACACCACCTCGGTGCCATCCGGTTCTCGGCACGTTCGAGTCACTGTACCGCAAGAGTGACCGCAACTCAGCTGGACACGCCGTCTTTCGGCGCAGCATTGTAGGATGGCCACACCAGTGCGGCAATTTGCTGGACACCACCTCGGTGCCATCCGGATCTCGGCGCGTTGTGCTGCCTTCTGCCTACTGTAGCCGCAAGTGCGGACGCAACTCAGTTGGACGGCGAGTGAAACGCTAAGGGGCGCCGCACTGCAGCCGAGGAGCCTCCATCTTGGGGGAGACACACAGCCCCCACTGACTGACGCGACCTCACAGGCCAACGGGGCGTCCCACGCCGACTTTTGGCGCAGCATTGTAGGATAGCCACACCAGTGCAGCAACTTGCTGGACACTAACTCGGTGCCATCCGGATCTCGGCGCGTTGTGCTGCCTTCGGCCTATTCGCACATCGGTCCGCTACTGACGCCGCCTCACGTGCCAACGGATTTTCTACGCTTTTTGTAGCCCTATGCCGCATAACAGGTCATGTGACTTGTTTATAAAACTTTTCATTGGTTCATTTTACTTTTGGTTTCCTAAAAATGGAAGGCTTGGTCATATGACCTAAAAATAACACTTTTCATTGGTTTAGAACATTTTTTTTTCCCAAACGATGAAAGCCCCACCTTGTTTCTGGATGATTCAGACTGAAGCTGGCGTCAGCATGAGAGCACCACCATCTCGTGGCTCCGTCGTGGTCATTCCGCGAGCAATCATGGCAGCCGCTCCCCACCGGAAGCCTGCAGGAGTCGAGGACCCCAAGACTTTTGTAGAATCTTCACGGCTGAGGGGACGCTTTCGAGAATGGAGCCCAAGCCCTAGCAGGCAAGCGTCCGAGTTCCAAGGTGTCCCAGGGCCATTTTAGTGGACCAGGCCCAAAACCGAAGAGCCGTCCGCCATTTTAAGAGTCATGTGGCAGCCGCCTATCGCTGCACTGCAAGAGTGGGAGCAACTCAACAACATGGTGAGCGAGACGCTGTAGCCGCAAGAGCGGGCGCAACTCAGCTGGATGGCCGCCACCTGGAGAGGCCCGTTCACGCCGCCTCCCCCACGCCCCCCCAGGGCCGCCCCACGCCAATTTTTGGAGCAGCATTGTAGGATACCAAAACCAGTGCGGCAGTTTACTGGACATCACCTGGGTGCCATCAACATCTCAGCGCGTTCTGCTGCCTTGGGACTATTCGCACAACAGACCGCTACTGACGAGGCCTCCCTCCGCACCACCCTGGACGCCCCACGCTGTTTTTCTTTGCTGCATTGTAGGATCCCAAAAACCAGTGCGGCACCCAGGTGACATCACCTGGGTGCCGTCCAGAACTCAGCACGTTGTGCTGCCTTGGGACTATTCGCACAAAAGACAGCTTCTGACCATTGTTGCTTTTTTTTGTGAAAAATGTTTAAATGTTTTTACAGTTTTTGTTCCGTTCGTTATATTTAAAAGTTAATAAAGTTTTATAATCCTACTTTGTTGGAGTGTTATATATTTTTTTAAAAACGGGTGAATGGGGCCTTGAATCGGGTTATTGTCATGTGTGGGCTTTGCAAGTGTACTGCTACAGGATCAGACATTTCAAACTCAAATGCACGTTCTTTTTCTTACCTTTCCGAAGCATGGAGCGCAATAGCAGGCAGAGAAAGGGTGATGCAAGTGTTGAACACTGCCTGGCCTGGAAGTTGCTGGCAGTGCCCCCCCCCCCGCCCGCTCCTGAAAGAGGACACACACACACCGCCGCCCCGAGTACTTCACAGATCTTTAAAAGACCATGCGCTTGTTCATGAGGCTTAAATGGTTTATCACCCCTTCTAGAACCCCTGCATCGACCCTCTGACGTTTCCTAGAAAAATTACCACGTAACACAATACCAAGCCCTGTCAGCTGAAACCCCCGAGGAATCATGGGGCATATTATCAAGGGGGTTTATCTCCGCTTTTTTGGCTTTAAAAGCCAAGAAAGCGGAGATAAAATTATCTCCCTATTACCAAGCTGTCGCTAACACCAGTTAGTGACAGCTAAAAGGAGATAGCGACCATCTTGGGCCCCGCTTTGCATGTCAGTGATACTTATCACTAATGACATGCAAAGTGGGCGTGCCAAGATCTTAGCGACTGGAAACAGTCCCTAACATCGCTATCTCCTATTACCAACTTTTGGAGATATTCGCGCTAAGCGCGAATATCTCCAAAAGCTAACACCTGACCTGAGCAGTTCTTAGCCATGTTATTCAATGGGAGGTGGATAACATGGCTAAGAGTATTTGCTGGATAATGCATGAATATCGCTGACTTTTCAGCGATATTCATGCATTGCGGCCGTTTTTTATCGCATTTGCGATAAACCTTGCTAATAGCAAGGTTTATCTGCGATAAAATTCGCCGATGTGCGGCGATAATTTTTGTCTCTAAACAAGTTAGAGACAAAAATTATCGCTAGTTGTTGGTAATATGCCCCCGGGTTTTTCCTTGCAGGAATCGGGAGGCGGAAGACTAGCACTGAAATCAGTAGTCTCACGCCTGAATCGGGAGGATTGGTATATCTGGATTCTCTACAGCTGGGGCCATAAACTACATCCGCAGGGCTAGGTGATAGCCTGGGTCCGGCCTGGACAATCGGACACAGAGGAAGAGGAGTGTCAGAGGGTGCGGTAGTGAATAGGGTGAAAGGGAGGTGTCGGGCGGGCACAGGGTGTGATTCTCAGGGAAGAGCAGCGCAGATGGGGGGAAGTATATGGCCCATGCATGAGAGAGAGAGCGGGGGTGACCAGTGCGTGGGGGAGATGCTTGCGAGGGTGGGGAGCCGTGCTGAGAATCGACGGCGTGCAGAGAGTGGGTCTGGTCAAGGCATCTAAAATGGCTGCCGTGCACGACAAAATTGTGGCATTGGACAAAAAGGCAAGATGGCGCAGACAATGTTTATCAATAAGGATTCATTTATAACAAAATATTTACTCGCAGTGACAAAATGGTGGTTAACACTTCCTGATTTCCATCGAATCGAACGTTAACAGACGTCACGCAGCAAAAAAAAAAAAAAAAGCTCACGCACAGCCGCTGGAAGACATGTATCAACATATATGAGCCTCCTCAGCCACCCTCAGAAAACATAAGGGGTCAGGATACGTCTCCCGCACCCCCTTATACCTAGTAATTTAATTAAAACGAAACACAAAATGGCGAATTCCCGTTTTGCTACCAGTTTGCGGCCCAGTTCGCGGCCCGGGAAGCGCTTCTACCATGAAAAATATATATTTTTTTATTTTCCCCACGAGACCCTTTAATAACCCCAACATCATTCCTAGGGGGTCAAGAGAGGTATACCTTGCCCCCTTTCATTAAATTCCCCCTTCGTTTTTCACCTCTTCTTCTCTCTCGATCCTACCGAGAGATAAGATGGCGGCCGCTCCGGACTGTTTAGAATGTTGACAGACACCGGAGAGCCAATCAGCTTTCTGCGCGCAAAGTTCAGTTTCGCGAAAAGTAAGCGAACCGGAGCGCAGCCCGGAGCGCTGTTACAGATATATATCTTGTTTTGAACGTTAATTTCTCAAAAACTACTGGAGCACATATATTGAGACCTAGCAAAGGCACATCGGGCTAACAGTCCCTACAATTTTGCCAAGTTTCGTGCAAATCCATTCAGCCGTTCGAGCTAAAAGTGAGTCCAACCGCCCTATGGAAATTAACATGGGAAAAACGCGTTTTGGGACCCCCCTTTTTTCTCGGCCCCCCCTCAACAAAACCCCCCTCAGAAACAAAATGTGCCATTTTCCTGAAAATTTCAGCCGATTCCGTCCACAAACGCCAAAGTTATTAGACATAGAATTTTCAAAAGTTCCATAGAGAATTAATCCTAACTATATATACCTACTGGCGATAGCCAGTAGGTAATATGTATATATATATATACATATATATATATATACATATATATATATATATATATATATATATATATATATATATATATATATATATATACATATATATATATATATATATATATATACATATATATATATTCACTGAAAAAACCATAGGTTTCACACCAGTTATAGTTAGCTGGAAATTTTACTGATATAAAACCATTGAAATTCCCACGTTATAGTTAGTCGGACTCACTATAACTTGCGCGTACAATGCACTGCTGATGACATCACTCATGACATCACTGATGAGACCATCCAGTGAATGTGTGTCTTTCTGAAAAATAAATTTGTATTATATATGTATTTGTAAAGGTCGATGGAAGAATAAATGTTTAAATAAGTGTGTAAATGGATGTTTTTTTAAAAAAAATTGGTTGGGTAACTGGCATATTATGTGTATCTTAGTGAATACATATATTAGCGAGTATTGTTTAAATATTTAAATGTTTGTATCAGTGTTTCTCTTTGTGTATAAGTGGCTGCATGGGGTTGGTGACTGACTCACTGTTTGTATGTGTTTTGAAGACAGCATATGTGCAGGACTGTATGGGTGGATGAGTGTATATATGTGTGTGTTAGTGAGTGAATGACTGTCTCACTAGTGTCTTCATTAGTAACGACATATGTTTTAATCTAGTATATGTGAGTATTGATGTATATAAGTGAGTATAGTATATATAGTGCGAGATTGTAGGAGTTCCTGTGTAAATAAGTATGTGTTTCTATAAGTGATTGTTTAAGAGAGTAAGTATGGGTAAGTTTCCTTAGAAGTAAGGTGGCAGTGTGTGTATAAATGTATATGCAAATAAATGGATGTTTAATAGTTTATTTGCATGTGTGAGTATGTGTGTGAGTAACTTTTGGATGATTGCTGATGTGTAACAGGATGTGTAGGTGTATCACTACATATGATGAGTGAGTATATATGAGTGACTATATAGAACTGTTGGTGAATGAGTGGATGTGTATATAGATGGTGGAATTACTGAATTGGTTGTTGTTACTGGTTTGGGTATCTCCATTTTTTTGAAAATGTTTGTTTCTATTTTTGAATATGTGTTTCAAGCGTTACATTACACTGAAATTAGGTCTGTCACTCTGTCACAAGGATGGTGTCATCAGTGATGTCATGAGTGATGTCATCAGCAGTGCATTGTACGCGCAAGTTATAGTGAGTCCGACTAACTATAACGTGGGAATTTCAATGGTTTTATATCAGTAAAATTTCCAGCTAACTATAACTGGTGTGAAACCTATGGTTTTTTCAGTGAATTTCATAGGTTTTTAAAATGCTAATTCCTAACTATAACTGGTGTGAAACCTATGGTTTTTTCAGTGAATTTCATAGGTTTTTTAAATGCTAATTCCTAACTATAACTGGTGTGAAACCTATGGTTTTTTCAGTGAATTTCATAGGTTTTTTTAATGCTAATTCCTTTGTATATCGAGTTTCTAACCTTTTTTTTTTTACAATTTGCTGTTTTTTTTAAGTATTCATTTTTTTTTATATTTTTTTCTTTTGCGCTCTGGGTGCGCGCTCCTGGAAGCTTTCAGCTAAGCTCTCCTGTAAGCTTCTCCGAGAGCTCATCTGAAAGCGCACCCAGAGCGCAACTGTCGTTCGTGAAAAAAAAATATGAATGAAAAGTTAATAATAATGCAAAACATTTCGTACCATACAAATAAAATTTGTTTTTTTTAATATTGAAAATGATTATGCATTTCTATTAAAGATTGATGACGTCACTTCGGCGCGCAACGTACGTGCCCTCGGAAGCGCCTACGTGCGCGGCTCCTAAACGCACGCAAAAGCGCCTACGATCGCGCCACGTGTGCGCCCCGGAAGCGCCTACGATCGCGGCACGTTTGCGCCCCGGAAGCGCCTACGATCGCGCCACGTGTGCGCCCCGGAAGCGCCTACAATCGCGCAGCGTAAACGCACCCGGAAGTGCACCCGAGCGCGCAGCGTAAGCGCGTCGGGTCATGTGACCCTAAAATAACACTTTTCATTGGTTGCTAACAGTTTTTTTTTACAATGAATGAAATCCCCACCCATTTCCTTCACTTCTTCTTTCACTTTTGTGACTGAAAGACCTACCTTTTTTGCTGCTCCTTTTTTCTTGGTTCATCATGGCTGCCAGATCATCCAGCAGTGAAGATGACTTCATTGATGAAGAGCCACCTACCCCAAAGGTGAAGGGACATTTCATTTGGAAATGTTTTAAGTTTCCAGAAGGCCAGAAGAAGGTGAATGCACCAAAAGTAGAGTGCAGGATCTGCAAAAAGGTCCTGTCACGGGGTAACCCCCTAAAGAAATACTCTTTTGGCAACTTCACTATGATTCGCCATGTGGAGACCAGGCACCCCCAGAATTTTGCCCGAGAAAGTGTCAGGGCTCTGGCACAGGAGGTTCCCAGAGGTGGGGCCTCTACATCAACAGGAGGAGCAACTTCTTCTGGAAGAGACCAATCTCAGGGGCAGGTGCCAAACATCCAACCTGCATTCAACCATGGGGTCGTCAGATGCAGATACTGCAATCAACTCCTCACCTATGGGGAGCAAAGTGTCCTGCTCATGGTTCGGGCATTAGAGAACCATCACTGCCCTTCCCACCCCTAATTTTTTTCTTTTCTTTTTGCTCCTGTTGAGCAGTTTCTATTCCCTGTTTTTGTTCCTCTTCAGTTAAAAGAAGAAAACCAAAAGTTCTTTTCAGAACTACCTCCAATTCTCATCAAAGAGCTATAATCTTTAAAAATGAAGAGTAAGTGAAATATAGTGCATTGATAATTGAAAGGAGAATGAGTAAGAAAGAACAGAAAGGTATGAG
Organism: Lissotriton vulgaris; assembly: GCF_964263255.1. Classification (NCBI taxonomy): domain Eukaryota; kingdom Metazoa; phylum Chordata; class Amphibia; order Caudata; family Salamandridae; genus Lissotriton; species Lissotriton vulgaris. The sequence continues at coordinate 12,150 of NW_028243655.1, forward strand.
AGGTGAAAGGAAGTGAAGTAGGAGGACTGAAAGAAGGTGAGTGTTAGAAAAGAAATTTATGACACAGTGAATAAACTGGAGGCCTCATTTCTGAAAAGTGACGCATCGCTACGTGAAAATAGCGATGCGTCACTTATCTGGACGCACTCCTTATGACATTCCACATATGTCATATTTAATATATGACTAATCAATTCGCAAGGAGTTACAGATATGTCAGTATTTCTGACATATCTCTAAACACAAAAGTAACGCATTGCAGGAGTGCGTCACAAAAGTGACGCAACTCCAGTAATGTGTCCTTTCACATGGAAAAAGCACCATGTGAAAGGTTTGCTGAGAAGCAGGCGCAAGATTTTGGCGCAACTGCATCCTAAAAGTGACGCACTGTGTCATTATTAGCAAGCTTTTTGCAAGGAACACCCCCTCTGCATGCATTATACCTGACACTATTTTTTAAAAAGTGACGCATCTAGGTACATGGGTCACTTTTTAAAACTCTGCGCCATATTGTATCTGCATCAGGTATAATGTATGCAGAGGGGGCAATCCCTCGCAAAAAGCTTGGTAATAACAACGTACTGAAATCTATGAGATTTCCCTGCGTCATTTTTTGGATGCTATTGCGTCAAAATTTTGCGCCGGCCTCGCATCACTTTTATGTTTACACATATGTCAGAAATACTGACGTATCTGTAACTCCTTGCAACATGATTCGTCATACATTAAATATGACACATCTGGAATGTCATAAGGACTGTGTACAGAAAAGTGACGCATCACACCAGCAGTGTAATAAAATGTGCCTCGTTGCACTATATTTAAAGGATGCAACAGCATCCTAAAAGTGACGCAGTGAAATCTCAAACATTTCACTGCGTCGCTATTACAAAGCTTTTTGTGGGGGAACACCCCCTCTGCATACATTATACCTGACGCTATTTTTAAAAAGTGACGCATCTAGGTACATGGGTCACTTTTTAAAACTCTGCGCCATATTGTATCTGCAACATGATTCGTCATACATTAAATATGACACATCTGGAACGTCATAAGGAGTGCGCACAGAAAAGTGACGCATAACACCAGCAGTGTAATAAAATGTACCTCGTTGCACTATATTTAAAAAGTGACGCATCTAGATAGATGCGTCACTTTTTGAATATTGCATAACAATGCGCATTTTTTTACACCGCTGGTGCGTCACAAAAATTGACGCACAGGAAGCGCAAAACTAACAGCGCAAGGCCTTCATAAATATAGTCCTGGATTTAGGGGGTCAGAGGGGGTCTACTCTTCCCCCTTATGATCCAATCAGCTTCCTGCGCGCAAGTCGCTCGTCGCGCCTGGAGCGCTCTCCCGTGCGCGCACGGGAGAGCGCATATGCCCGCGCAAAACGAAAAAAATTTTTTAATGCCCTGCAGGACCCTATTTTAGTCCCTACATCAAACCTAGGGGGTCAGAGGGGGTCTACTCTTCCCCCTTATGGTCATTTGCCCCTTTTTTTTTCAAACCCCTTCTGTCTCGATTTTACCGAGACACAAGATGGCGGCCGCTCCGCACTGTTTAGAATGTTTACAGACAACTGAGATCCAATCAGCTTCCTGCGCGCAAGTCGCGTGTCGCGCCTGGAGCGCACTCCCGTGCGCGCACGGGAGCGCGGCTATAGATATATATATTTTTTTGAACCTTAATTACTTAAAATCCACTGGAGCACATATCTTGAGACATAGCAAAGGCACATCGGGCTACCAGTCCCTACAATTTTGCCAAGTTTGGTGGAAATCCATTCAGCCGTTCGGGCTAAAAGTGAAATCGACCGCCCTATGGAAATTAACATGGGGAAAACGCGTTTTGGGACCCCCCTTTTATCTCGGCCCCCGCTTGACGAATCCCCCCCAAACTTTCAGGGAAGGACCGGACCGCCATGAGACCATTTTCCTGAAAATTTCAGGCAGATTCGTCAACCGGCGCCAAAGTTATTCAAAATAGAATGTTGAGATTTAACATTGAAAATTATCCTAACTATAACTACCTACTGGCGACCGCCAGTAGGTAATATATGTATATATATATATATATATACACAATCCAATCCAAAAATTCGTTAATTCGGCCATATAGACCATAAAAGATGCAGTGCAAGATATATATATATATATATGTATATATATATATATATTCACTGAAAAAACCATAGGTTTGACCCCAGTTATAGTTAGCTGGAAATTTTACTGATATAAAACCATTGAAATTCACACGTTATAGTTAGTCGGACTCACTATAACTTGCGCGTGCAATGCACTGCTGATGACATCACATATTACATCACTCATGACATGGTCAGTGACATCACTCATGACACCATCCTTGTGACATAGTGACAGACCTCCTTTCACTATAATGTAACCCTTGAGACACATATTCAAAAATAGAAACTGAAATTTTTAAAAAAATGGAGATACCTATATCAGTTACAACAAGCAATTCAGTAATTCCACTATCTATATACACATCCACTCATTCACCAATAGTTTTATATAGTCACTCATACATATACTCACTCATCATATGAAGTGATACACCTATACATCCTGTTACACACCGACATTCATCCAAAAGTTACTCACACACATATTCACACGTGCAAATAAACTATTGGACATCCATTTATTTGAATATAGAGTTATACACACACTTCCACCTTACTTCTATTTAAAATTACACATATTTATTCTCTTAAACAATCACTTATAGAAACACATACTTATTTAAACAGGAACTCTTACAATCTCTTACTCTCACATATACTCACTTATATACATCAATATTCATATATACTAGATTAAAACATATGTAGTTACTGATAAAGACACTAGTGAGACAGTCATTCACTCACTAACAAACACATATAGACACTCATCCACCCATACAGTCCTGTACATATGCTGTCTTCAAAACACATAGAAACAGAGAGTCAGTCACTCATGCATCTATGTGCTAAGTAATACCCCCACCAAACCATATAGACACTCATACTGATACTAAGAGAAACATCTAATAACCCATATACATACGCATGTAGCTACTTACCAACACATGTAGCCACTTATACACAAAGTAAAACACTAATATATATATTTAAATATTTAAACATTACTCACTAATATTTACTTTTTCAGAAAGGCACATATTCACTGGATGGTGTCATCAGTGATGTCATGAGTGATGTCACTGACCATGTCATGAGTGATGTAATATGTGATGTCATCAGCAGTGCATTGCACGCGCAAGTTATAGTGAGTCCGACTAACTATAACGTGTGAATTTCAATGGTTTTATATCAGTAAAATTTCCAGCTAACTATAACTGGGGTCAAACCTATGGTTTTTTCAGTGAATTTAATAGGTTTTTTAAATGCTAATTCCTAACTATAACTGGTGTGAAACCTATGGTTTTTTCAGTGAATTTCATAGGTTTTTTAAATGCTAATTCCTTTCTATATCGAGTTTGTATCCTTTTTTTTTTTACAATTTGCTGTTTTTTTGTAAGTATTCTTTTTTTTATATATTTTTTTTTTTTGCGCTCTTGGTGCGCGCTCCGAGAAGCTTTCAGCTAAGCGCTCCCGTAAGCTTTCCGGTGAGCTTAGCAGAAAGCGCACCCGGAGCGCTATTGTCGCTCGTGAAAAAAAATATGAATGAAAAGATAATAATAATGCAAAACTTTTCGTACTATACAAATAAAATCAGTTTTTTTTAATAAGGAAAATGATTATGCATTTCTGTAAAAGTTTGATGACATCACTTCGGCGCGCAACGTAAGTGCCCTCGGAAGCGCCTACGCTCGCGCCTCGTAAACGCACGCAGAAGCGCCTACGGTCGCGTCATATGTGCGCCCCGGAAGCGCCTCAAATCGCGCCGCGTAAACGCACCCGGAAGCGCCTACGATCGCGCCACGTTTGCGCCCCGGAAGCGCCTCCGCTCGCGCCGCGTAAACGCACCGGAAGTGCTCCGAAGCGCGCAGCGTAAGCGCGTCGGGTCATGTGACCCTAAAATAACACTTTTCATTGGTTGCTAACAGTTTTTTTTACAAAGAATGAAATCCCCACCCATTTCCTTCACTATTGCTTTGTACTTGGAGAGAGCAAGAGCTGTTCTGTGTACTATCTTCATCTCCTACTTTCCTGATCTACAGCAATGGCTGCAAGAGAGTCATCCAGCAGTGATTCAGATGCATTTGTAGATGAGGACCCTCCTACGGAGAAGAAAAAAATCCATTTCATCTGGAAATTTTATAACATCCCTGAAGGTGAAAAAAAAGTCAACGCTCCAAAAGTAACCTGCAAAATATGTGGGAGTACTTTATCCAGAGGCAATCCTCTGAAAAAATATAGTTTTGGTAATGCCAATTTAATCAGGCATGTCAAAAGAAGACACCCAAACAACTTTGCGAGGGAGAGTGTCAGAGACCTGGCACGGAAATTACCCACAGATGGCGGCAGCACCTCCACTGGTGGAGCAACACCTTCGGGACCATCCCGTAGAAGAATGGTCCCTAACATACAGCCAGAGTTTGCAGGCATCAAATTTCTGTGCACGGAGTGTAACGAACTGCTCTGCTATGGGGAGCAGAGTGTTGAACTTATTGCCCTAAAGAAACAGCAACACCGCTGCCCTGACAGTCCCTAAATTTTCACATTTTTTTGCTCCTGTTGAGCCGTTTTTGAATTCCTGTTTTTTGTTTTTCCCTTGACAAAAATCCAAAAAAATTATAAAATTGTTTTAAAAAGCCAAAAAAAGTTCAAAAAGTTCAAAAAACACAAAAAAATATAAAACAACAAAAAGAAGAAAAAAAAAAGTTCTTTTCAGAACTACCTCTAATTTATAAAAAAATGCATTTTTTTGTGAAAAAAATCTGTCATTTTTTTTCTCCTTAGTACGCTCCTCAGTAAGCTCCCCGGTACGCGTACCGGGTGCGCCCCCCGCGGAAATCGAAAAAAAATAATTTTTTTTTGAGGCCCCGCGGGGCCCTTTAATGGCCCCCACATCAAAACTAGGGGGTCAGAGGGGGTGTACTCTTCCCCCTTATTGTCATTTCCCCCTTTCTTTTAGCCACCTCTTGTGTCTCGATTTTACCGAGACACAAGATGGCGGCCGCTCCAGACTGTTTAGAATGTTTACAGACAACTGAGATCCAATCAGCTTCCTGCGCGCAAGTCGCGTGTCGCGCCTCGAGCGCTCTCCGGTGCGCGCACCGGAGCGCGGCTATAGATATATATATTTTTTTGAACCTAAATTACTCAAAATCCACTGGAGCACATATCTTGAGACATAGCAAAGGCACATCGGGCTACCAGTCCCTACAATTTTGCCAAGTTTGGTGGAAATCCATTCAGCCGTTCGAGCTAAAAGTGAAATCGACCGCCCTATGGAAATTAACATGGGGAAAACGCGTTTTGGGACCCCCCTTTTATCTCGGCCCCCGCTTGACGAATCCCCCCCAAACTTTCAGGGAAAGACCGGACCGCCATGAGACCATTTTCCTGAAAATTTCAGGCAGATTCGTCAACCGGCGCCAAAGTTATTCAAAATAGAATGTTGAGATTTAACATTGAAAATTATCCTAACTATAACTACCTACTGGCGACCGCCAGTAGGTAATATATATATATATATATATATATATATATATATATATATATATTACCTACTGGCGGTCGCCAGTAGGTAGTTATAGTTAGGATAATTTTCAATGTTAAATCTCAACATTCTATTTTGAATAACTTTGGCGCCGGTTGACGAATCTGCCTGAAATTTTCAGGAAAATGGTCTCATGGCGGTCCGGTCCTTCCCTGAAAGTTTGGGGGGGATTCGTCAAGCGGGGGCCGAGATAAAAGGGGGGTCCCAAAACGCGTTTTCCCCATGTTAATTTCCATAGGGCGGTCGATTTCACTTTTAGCCCGAACGGCTGAATGGATTTCCACCAAACTTGGCAAAATTGTAGGGACTGGTAGCCCGATGTGCCTTTGCTATGTCTCAAGATATGTGCTCCAGTGGATTTTAAGTAATTAAGGTTCAAAAAAATATATATATCTATAGCCGCGCTCCCGTGCGCGCACGGGAGTGCGCTCCAGGCGCGACACGCGACTTGCGCGCAGGAAGCTGATTGGATCTCAGTTGTCTGTAAACATTCTAAACAGTGCGGAGCGGCCGCCATCTTGTGTCTCGGTAAAATCGAGACAGAAGGGGTTTGAAAAAAAAAGGGGCAAATGACCATAAGGGGGAAGAGTAGACCCCCTCTGACCCCCTAGGTTTGATGTAGGGACTAAAATAGGGTCCTGCAGGGCATTAAAAATTTTTTTTCGTTTTGCGCGGGCATATGCGCTCTCCCGTGCGCGCACGGGAGAGCGCTCCAGGCGCGACGAGCGACTTGCGCGCAGGAAGCTGATTGGATCATAAGGGGGAAGAGTAGACCCCCTCTGACCCCCTAAATCCAGGACTATATTTATGAAGGCCTTGCGCTGTTAGTTTTGCGCTTCCTGTGCGTCAATTTTTGTGACGCACCAGCGGTGTAAAAAAATGCGCATTGTTATGCAATATTCAAAAAGTGACGCATCTATCTAGATGCGTCACTTTTTAAATATAGTGCAACGAGGTACATTTTATTACACTGCTGGTGTTATGCGTCACTTTTCTGTGCGCACTCCTTATGACGTTCCAGATGTGTCATATTTAATGTATGACGAATCATGTTGCAGATACAATATGGCGCAGAGTTTTAAAAAGTGACCCATGTACCTAGATGCGTCACTTTTTAAAAATAGCGTCAGGTATAATGTATGCAGAGGGGGTGTTCCCCCACAAAAAGCTTTGTAATAGCGACGCAGTGAAATGTTTGAGATTTCACTGCGTCACTTTTAGGATGCTGTTGCATCCTTTAAATATAGTGCAACGAGGCACATTTTATTACACTGCTGGTGTGATGCGTCACTTTTCTGTACACAGTCCTTATGACATTCCAGATGTGTCATATTTAATGTATGACGAATCATGTTGCAAGGAGTTACAGATACGTCAGTATTTCTGACATATGTGTAAACATAAAAGTGATGCGAGGCCGGCGCAAAATTTTGACGCAATAGCATCCAAAAAATGACGCAGGGAAATCTCATAGATTTCAGTACGTTGTTATTACCAAGCTTTTTGCGAGGGATTGCCCCCTCTGCATACATTATACCTGATGCAGATACAATATGGCGCAGAGTTTTAAAAAGTGACCCATGTACCTAGATGCGTCACTTTTTAAAAAATAGTGTCAGGTATAATGCATGCAGAGGGGGTGTTCCTTGCAAAAAGCTTGCTAATAATGACGCAGTGCGTCACTTTTAGGATGCAGTTGCGCCAAAATCTTGCGCCTGCTTCTCAGCAAACCTTTCACATGGTGCTTTTTCCATGTGAAAGGACACATTACTGGAGTTGCGTCACTTTTGTGACGCACTCCTGCAATGCGTTACTTTTGTGTTTAGAGATATGTCAGAAATACTGACATATCTGTAACTCCTTGCGAATTGATTAGTCATATATTAAATATGACATATGTGGAATGTCATAAGGAGTGCGTCCAGATAAGTGACGCATCGCTATTTTCACGTAGCGATGCGTCACTTTTCAGAAATGAGGCCTCCAGTTTATTCACTGTGTCATAAATTTCTTTTCTAACACTCACCTTCTTTCAGTCCTCCTACTTCACTTCCTTTCACCTCTCATACCTTTCTGTTCTTTCTTACTCATTCTCCTTTCAATTATCAATGCACTATATTTCACTTACTCTTCATTTTTAAAGATTATAGCTCTTTGATGAGAATTGGAGGTAGTTCTGAAAAGAACTTTTGGTTTTCTTCTTTTAACTGAAGAGGAACAAAAACAGGGAATAGAAACTGCTCAACAGGAGCAAAAAGAAAAGAAAAAAATTAGGGGTGGGAAGGGCAGTGATGGTTCTCTAATGCCCGAACCATGAGCAGGACACTTTGCTCCCCATAGGTGAGGAGTTGATTGCAGTATCTGCATCTGACGACCCCATGGTTGAATGCAGGTTGGATGTTTGGCACCTGCCCCTGAGATTGGTCTCTTCCAGAAGAAGTTGCTCCTCCTGTTGATGTAGAGGCCCCACCTCTGGGAACCTCCTGTGCCAGAGCCCTGACACTTTCTCGGGCAAAATTCTGGGGGTGCCTGGTCTCCACATGGCGAATCATAGTGAAGTTGCCAAAAGAGTATTTCTTTAGGGGGTTACCCCGTGACAGGACCTTTTTGCAGATCCTGCACTCTACTTTTGGTGCATTCACCTTCTTCTGGCCTTCTGGAAACTTAAAAAATTTCCAAATGAAATGTCCCTTCACCTTTGGGGTAGGTGGCTCTTCATCAATGAAGTCATCTTCACTGCTGGATGATCTGGCAGCCATGATGAACCAAGAAAAAAGGAGCAGCAAAAAAGGTAGGTCTTTCAGTCACAAAAGTGAAAGAAGAAGTGAAGGAAATGGGTGGGGATTTCATTCATTGTAAAAAAAAACTGTTAGCAACCAATGAAAAGTGTTATTTTAGGGTCACATGACCCGACGCGCTTACGCTGCGCGCTCGGGTGCACTTCCGGGTGCGTTTACGCTGCGCGATTGTAGGCGCTTCCGGGGCGCACACGTGGCGCGATCGTAGGCGCTTCCGGGGCGCAAACGTGCCGCGATCGTAGGCGCTTCCGGGGCGCACACGTGGCGCGATCGTAGGCGCTTTTGCGTGCGTTTAGGAGCCGCGCACGTAGGCGCTTCCGAGGGCACGTACGTTGCGCGCCGAAGTGACGTCATCAATCTTTAATAGAAATGCATAATCATTTTCAATATTAAAAAAAACAAATTTTATTTGTATGGTACGAAATGTTTTGCATTATTATTAACTTTTCATTCATATTTTTTTTTCACGAACGACAGTTGCGCTCTGGGTGCGCTTTCAGATGAGCTCTCGGAGAAGCTTACAGGAGAGCTTAGCTGAAAGCTTCCAGGAGCGCGCACCCAGAGCGCAAAAGAAAAAAATATAAAAAAAAATGAATACTTAAAAAAAACAGCAAATTGTAAAAAAAAAAAGGTTAGAAACTCGATATACAAAGGAATTAGCATTAAAAAAACCTATGAAATTCACTGAAAAAACCATAGGTTTCACACCAGTTATAGTTAGGAATTAGCATTTAAAAAACCTATGAAATTCACTGAAAAAACCATAGGTTTCACACCAGTTATAGTTAGGAATTAGCATTTTAAAAACCTATGAAATTCACTGAAAAAACCATAGGTTTCACACCAGTTATAGTTAGCTGGAAATTTTACTGATATAAAACCATTGAAATTCCCACGTTATAGTTAGTCGGACTCACTATAACTTGCGCGTACAATGCACTGCTGATGACATCACTCATGACATCACTGATGACACCATCCTTGTGACAGAGTGACAGACCTAATTTCAGTGTAATGTAACGCTTGAAACACATATTCAAAAATAGAAACAAACATTTTCAAAAAAATGGAGATACCCAAACCAGTAACAACAACCAATTCAGTAATTCCACCATCTATATACACATCCACTCATTCACCAACAGTTCTATATAGTCACTCATATATACTCACTCATCATATGTAGTGATACACCTACACATCCTGTTACACATCAGCAATCATCCAAAAGTTACTCACACACATACTCACACATGCAAATAAACTATTAAACATCCATTTATTTGCATATACATTTATACACACACTGCCACCTTACTTCTAAGGAAACTTACCCATACTTACTCTCTTAAACAATCACTTATAGAAACACATACTTATTTACACAGGAACTCCTACAATCTCGCACTATATATACTATACTCACTTATATACATCAATACTCACATATACTAGATTAAAACATATGTCGTTACTAATGAAGACACTAGTGAGACAGTCATTCACTCACTAACACACACATATATACACTCATCCACCCATACAGTCCTGCACATATGCTGTCTTCAAAACACATACAAACAGTGAGTCAGTCACCAACCCCATGCAGCCACTTATACACAAAGAGAAACACTGATACAAACATTTAAATATTTAAACAATACTCGCTAATATATGTATTCACTAAGATACACATAATATGCCAGTTACCCAACCAATTTTTTTTAAAAAAACATCCATTTACACACTTATTTAAACATTTATTCTTCCATCGACCTTTACAAATACATATATAATACAAATTTATTTTTCAGAAAGACACACATTCACTGGATGGTCTCATCAGTGATGTCATGAGTGATGTCATCAGCAGTGCATTGTACGCGCAAGTTATAGTGAGTCCGACTAACTATAACGTGGGAATTTCAATGGTTTTATATCAGTAAAATTTCCAGCTAACTATAACTGGTGTGAAACCTATGGTTTTTTCAGTGAATATATATATATACATATTCACTGAAAAAACCATAGGTTTCACACCAGTTATAGTTAGGAATTAGCATTTAAAAAACCTATTAAATTCACTGAAAAAAACATAGGTTTCACACCAGTTATAGTTAGCTGGAAATTTTACTGATATAAAACCATTGAAATTCCCACGTTATAGTTAGATGGACTCACTATAACTTGCGCGTGCAATGCACTGCTGATGACATCACATATTACATCACTCATGACATGGTCAGTGACATCACTCATGACATCACTGATGACACCATCCAGTGAATGTGTGTCTTTCTGAAAAATAAATATATTTTATATATGTATATGTAAAAGTTGATGGAAGAATAAATGTTTAAATAAGTGTCTAAATGGATGGTTTTTAAAAATTGATTGGTTAACTGGCTTAATAAGACATCATCAGCAGTGCATTGCACGCGCAAGTTATAGTGAGTCCATCTAACTATAACGTGGGAATTTCAATGGTTTTATATCAGTAACATTTCCAGCTAACTATAACTGGTGTGAAACCTATGGTTTTTTCAGTGAATTTAATAGGTTTTTTAAATGCTAATTCCTAACTATAACTGGTGTGAAACCTATGGTTTTTTCAGTGAATTTCATAGGTTTTTTAAATGCTAATTCCTTTGTATATCGAGTTTCTAACCTTTTTTTTTACAATTTGCATGTTTTTTTTATATAATTTTTTTCTTTTGCGCTCTGGGTGCGCGCTCCGGGAAGCTTTCAGCTAAGCTCTCCGGTAAGCATTTCCGTGAGCTCATCTGAAAGCGCACCCAGAGCGCAACTGTCGTTCGTGAAAAAGAAATATGAATGAAAAGTTAATAATAATGCAAAACATTTCGTACCATACAAATAAAATTAGTTTTTTTTAATAAGGAAAATGATTATGCATTTCTATAAAAGTTTGATGACGTCACTTCGGCGCGCAACGTAAGTGCCCTCGGAAGCGCCTACGTTCGCGGCGCATAAACGCACGCAAAAGCGCCTACGATCGCGCCACGTTTGCGCCCCGGAAGCGCCTACGATCGCGCTGCGTAAACGCACCGGAAGTGCTCCGGAGCGCGCAGCGTAAACGCGTCGGGTCATGTGACCCTAAAATAACACTTTTCATTGGTTGCTAACAGTTTTTTTTTACAATGAATGAAATCCCCACCCATTTCCTTCACTTCTTCTTTCACTTTTGTGACTGAAAGACCTGCCTTTTTTGCTGTTCCATATTTCTTGATTAATCATGGCTGCCAGACCATCCAGCAGTGAAGATGACTCCAATGATTTCATTGATGAAGAGCCTCCCCAGCCGAAGGTCAAAGAACATTTCATCTGGAAATTTTTTAAGTTTCCAGCAGACCAGAAGAAGGTGAATGCACCAAAAGTAGAGTGCAGGATCTGCAAACAGGTCCTGTCACGGGGTAACCCCCAAAAAAAATACTCTTTTGGCAACTTCACCATGATTCGCCATGTGGAGAGGAGGCACCCCCAGAATTTTGCCCGGGAAAGTGTCAGGGCTCTGGCACAAGAGGTTCCCAGAGATGGGGCCTCTACATCAACAGGAGGAGCAACTTCTTCTGGGAGAGAACAATCGCAGGAGCAGGTGGCAAACATACAACCTGCATTTAACCATGGGGTCGTCAAATGCAGATACTGCAATCAACTCCTCACCTATGGGGAGCAAAGTGTCCTGCTCATGGTTCGAGCATTGGAGAACCATCGCTGCCCTTCCCACCCCTAATTTTTTTCTTTTCTTTTTGCTCCTGTTGAGCAGTTTCCATTCCCTGTTTTTGTTCCTGTTCAGTTAAAAGAAGAAAACCAAAAGTTCTTTTCAGAACTACCTCCAATTCTCATCAAAGAGCTATATTCTTAAAAAAATGAAGAGTAAGTGAAATATAGTGCATTGATAATTGAAAGGAGAATGAGTAAGAAAGAACAGAAAGGTATGAGAGGTGAAAGGAAGTGAAGTAGGAGGAATGAAAGAAGGTGAGTGTTAGAAAAGAAAGTTATGACACAGTGAATAAACTGGAGGCCTCATTTCTGAAAAGTGACGCATCGCTACGTGAAAACAGCGATGCGTCACTTTTCTGGACGCACTCCTTATGACATTCCAGATATGTCATATTTAATATATGACTAATCAATTCGCAAGGAGTTACAGATATGTCATTATTTCTGACGTATCTGTAAACACAAAAGTAACGCATTGCTGGAGTGCGTCACAAAAGTGACGCAACTCCAGTAATGTGTCCTTTCACATGGAAAAAGCACCATGTGAAAGGTTTGCTGTGAAGCAGGCGCAAGATTTTGGCGCAACAGCATCCTAAAAGTGACGCACTGCGTCATTATTACCAAGCTTTTTGCAAGGGAACACCCCCTCTGCATGCATTATACCTGACACTATTTTTTAAAAAGTGACGCATCTAGGTACATGGGTCACTTTTTAAAACTCTGCGCCACATTATATCTGCATCAGGTATAATGTATGCAGAGGGGGCAATCCCTCGCAAAAAGCTTGGTAATAACGACGTACTGAAATCTATGAGATTTCTCTGCGTCACTTTTAGGATGCTGTTGCGTCAAAATCTTGCGCCTGCCTCGCGTCACTTTCATGTTTACAGATATGTGAGAAATACTGACGTATCTGTAACTCCTTGCAACATGATTCGTCATACATTAAATATGACACATCTGGAATGTCATAAGGACTGTGGACAGAAAAGTGACGCATCACACCAGCAGTGTAATAAAATGTGCCTCGTTGCACTATATTTAAAGGATGCAACAGCATCCTAAAAGTGACGCAGTGAAATCTCAAACATTTCACTGCGTCGCTATTACAAAGCTTTTTGTGGGGGAACACCCCCTCTGCATGCATTATACCTCACGCAGATATAATGTGGCGCTTGATTTCAAAAAGTGACCCATCTACCTAGATACGTCACTTTTTAAATATAACGCAACGAGGCACATTTTTTTACACCACTGGTGCGATGCGTCACTTTTCTGTGCGCACTCCTTATGACATTCCAAGTAACGCATTGCTGGAGTGCGTCACAAAAGTGACGCAACTCCAGTAATGCGTCCTTTCAAATGGGGAAAGCAGCATGTGAAAGGTCTTGCCTCAGTCTAACACCTGCTGTAAAGCAGGCACAAGATTTTGATGCAACAGCATCCTAAAAGTGACGCAGTGAAATCTCAAAGATTTCACTGCGTCGCTATTACAAAGCTTTTTGCGGGAGAACACCCCCTCTGCATGCATTATACCTGACGCTATTTTTAAAAAGTGACGCATCTAGGTACATGGGTCACTTTTTAAAACTCTGCGCCACATTATATCTGCGTCAGGTATAATGTATGCAAAGGGGGCATTCCCCTGCAAAAAGCTTGGTAATAACGACGTACTGAAATCTATAAGATTTCTCTGCGTCACTTTTAGGATGCTGTTGCGTCAAAATCTTGCACCTGCCTCGCATCACTTTTATGTTTACAGATATGTCAGAAATACTGACGTATCTGTAACTCCTTGCAACATGATTCGTCATACATTAAATATGACACATCTGGAATGTCATAAGGAGTGCGCACAGAAAAGTGACGCATAACACCAGCAGTGTAATAAAATGTGCCTCGTTGCACTATATTTAAAAAGTGACGCATCTAGATAGATGCGTCACTTTTTAAATATTGCATAACAATGCGCATTTTTTTACACCGCTGGTGCGTCACAAAAATTGACGCACAGGAGGCGCAAAACTAGCAGCGCAAGGCCTTCATAAATATGGTCCTGGATTTTCCCCGTGCTTCGTTGGTGCGCGTACCATGCGCTTCCCCCGCGCAAAACGAAAAAAAAAAAAAAAATGTAATGCCCCGCAGGACCCTATTTTAGCCCCCACATCAAACCTAGGGGGTCAGAGGGGGTCTACTCTTCCCCCTTATGGTCATTTGCCCCTTTTTTTTTCAAACCCCTTGTGTCTCGATTTTACCGAGACACAAGATGGCGGCCGCTCCAGACTGTTTAGAATGTTTACAGACACCCAAGAGCCAATCAGCTTCCTGCGCGCAAGTCCCGTTTCGCGCCTGGAGCGCACTCCGGTGCGCGCACCGGAGAGCGCATATAGATATATATGTTTTTTTGAACCTAAATTACTCAAAATCCACTGGAGCACATATCTTGAGACATAGCAAAGGCACATCGGGCTACCAGTCCCTACAATTTTGCCAAGTTTGGTGGAAATCCATTCAGCCGTTCGGGCTAAAAGTGAAATCGACCGCCCTATGGAAATTAACATGGGGAAAACGCGTTTTGGGACCCCCCTTTTATCTCGGCCCCCGCTTGACGTATCCCCCCCAAACTTTTAAGGAAGGACCCGAGCTCGACGAGGCCATTTTCAGGAAATTTTCAGGCAGATTCGTCAACCGGTGCCAAAGTTATTCCAAATAGAATTTTGAGATTTAACATTGAAAAAAATCCTAACTATAACTACCTACTGGCGACCGCCAGTAGGTAATATATATATATATATATATATATATATATATATATATATATATATATATATATATATATATATATATATATATATATATATATATATATATATATATATATATATATATATATATATATATATATATATATATATATCCAATCCAATCCAAAAATTCTTTATTTCGGCCATATAGACCATAAAAGATGCAGTGCAAGACATTACATACATTAAAATACATTTTAAAATACATTGAATAAAATTCACTCTCCCAGCGAGGAAGGAATTTAATAACACTAGAAAGTTACTGCGGACAAATGGGGAGCAGGCGCCACCAAGCACCGGAGCTTGGCATGTCTCCTCTAACAGGTGAAAATACAGAGACTGCGAAGAGGAGCTGCACCACGGGACACCCCAGGGGTCCCTTTGAAGTGAAAAAATATCGGCAGAATCTGAATGGAGGACGGCGCGGGACCACAAGTACCAGCATGCCGAGCTACATACACCAGCTGTTTTCCACTAGAGGACTGGCTATGCCTTAAAAGTATGAGCGTGACCCTGTGCAGCTTCTCCATTCTTGCCGGTCTGATCCTCTGAAGAAGTTGAAAGTGAGCAACGAAACGCGTCAGGAATACCAGCACAGAATCATTCTGCCCACCGCTTCAAATAAAAGGTTTTAAATCCTAAGTGCAGCGAGTGCGACTCACCTTACTTTCCAGAAGAAGGAAGTTACCCCAGACATATCAAGCGATTGGTCCTGTCGCCGGGTCACGCACTGACAGCAAGAGCGCCATTGTTCCCCGCAAACCAAGGACCAACACTTCTCTCTCCGTTACTGCGGACAAATGGGGAGCAGGCGCCACCAAGCACCGGAGCTTGGCATGTCTCCTCTAACAGGTGAAAATACAGAGACTGCGAAGAGGAGCTGCACCACGGGACACCCCAGGGGTCCCTTTGAAGTGAAAAAATATCGGCAGAATCTGAATGGAGGACGGCGCGGGACCACAAGTACCAGCATGCCGAGCTACATACACCAGCGGTTTTCCACTAGAGGACTGGCTATGCCTTAAAAGTACGAGCGTGACCCTGTGCAGCTTCTCCATTCTTGCCGGTCTGATCCTCTGAAGAAGTTGAAAGTGAGCAACGAAACGCATCAGGAATACCAGCACAGAATCATTCTGCCCACCGCTTCAAATAAAAGGTTTTAAATCCTAAGTGCAGCGAGTGCGACTCACCTTACTTTCCAGAAGAAGGAAGTTACCCCAGACACATATATATATATATACATATATATATATATATATTCAATGAAAAAACCATTGGTTTTAGGCCATATATAGTTAGGAATTAGCATTTACAAAACCTTATTTTACTCGCATAAAACCATTGAAATTCCATATATAGTTAGAAGCGCTAACTATATATCGCGCACCCGCAATCCACTGCTGATGATGTCACATATTACATCATTCATGACATGGTCAGTGACATCACTGATGACATCACTGATGACATCTCAAATGACATCACTGATGACAACTCAAATGACATCACTGATGACATCTCAAATGACATCACTGATGACATCACTGATCACAACATCCAGTGATTGTATGTGTCTGTAAAGTTTAAATATGTTTCACATATTGAAGAATGAGTGGATGTATAAGTGTCTGGATGAAGAATTTAGTAGGTGCATGACTGACTGTATGAGTGAGTGATTAAATGTGTCTCACTGAGTGCATGGGTTAGTGACTAAACTGTCTTAATTTGTGCATCAGTATGTTTGTTGTTGTGTAAGCTGCTGCATGTGTTGATCAGTAGCTATAAGAGTGGCCATATGGGTTATTGATTGGTTGCCCAAGTATTTGAATGGGAGGCTGAGTGTGTGTGTGGGTGGCTGGGAGGTGCGTGACTCTGTACATAGATGTGTAAGCAATTGATTCACTAGGAGTATGAGTTCAAGAGTGCATGTGGAAACAGCTATATGGGCGGTTGACTATGCATGGGTGTGTTGGTGAGTGAATGGATTTCTCATTGCTACATGTGCAAGTAAGTACGTATGTAAAACACAATACATGTGAGAGTTGAGATATATAAATAACTGAACATAAGAGCCAGTGAATGTGTGAGTGGCTGTATCGATCACTGTGAGCTTGTATCAGGGATTATATAAGAGAATAAATATGTGTTATTATATGTTTGAATAAGTAAGATGTGTATAACTTTATAGTTGAGGAAATGGAGGTGTGATTGATTCTTTGCATGACTGACTAGGTGTGTGAGTAACTCCATGGATGAGTGACAGTCTGTGAGTGTCTGTTTATACTGAGTGTATGTAAGGTTATATTAGAGTCTGAAGAGGTTCATTGTATTATCACATGAGTGATGTGATCAGTGATGTCAAATGAGATGTCATCAGTGATGTCATTTGAGTTGTCATCAGTGATGTCATCAGTGATGTCATTTGAGATGTCATCAGTGATGTCATTTGAGTTGTCATCAGTGATGTCATTTGAGATGTCATCAGTGATGTCATCAGTGATGTCACTGACCATGTCATGAATGATGTAATATGTGACATCATCAGCAGTGGATTGCGGGTGCGCGATATATAGTTAGCGCTTCTAACTATATATGGAATTTCAATGGTTTTATGCGAGTAAAATTAGGTTTTGTAAATGCTAATTCCTAACTATATATGGCCTAAAACCAATGGTTTTTTCATTGAATTTTCAAGGTTTTGTAAATGCAAATTCCTAACTATATATCCACTATAACCTATGGTTTTTTCGGTGAATTTCATTGGTTTTTTAATAGCAAATATGAAAAGCTTTAAAATGTCAAGTACGTGATAGATAAAAACATTTTCGTATTTATGCACGCTGATGTGCTTTGAACGCTGCACCCCCCCCCTCCCCTCTTTTGTCTTAGTAGTACTCTCTCTTTGCAGATACTGAAGGGTAGTTAACGCAGGCCTTTACCCCCGTTGTAATCCGTCGTGCCTCCTTGTCTCTCCATTTGATTGATTGTTGTCCAAGCATTTACTGTTTTAGAATTGGTTCTCTTTGGATCATTCTCTATTTACAAACAAGCACAAAGTCGCAATACTCTGTTTAGTCTTTGCAGATAGTGAAAAATCGTGTAAAAAAATAAAAGTAATCGAGCAAAATCAGTAGGCCACTAATTGGATCTCTTTTTGACCTCGCTAAAATAGAAATATTAGGAACAACCCTTCATGAGAAATACAAAAATAGTGAGATGAACTGAGCTCCACACCATGAGGGCTGCAAGACAGCTCGGCTCCATCACCCATCCCGCACAAAATAACGACAAACCCTATGCAAATATTAAAAATATAGACAACACACCAGCAAAGAAACAGGGTAAAACATTTTATTAAAAAACTATTTACATAACGTTGGTTTATAAGATGATGTCAGTAGTGGACCGATGTGTGAATAGATCGAAAACAGCACAAGGCTCCAAGATCCGGATGGCAAGCTCCTGGATGTTGGGTGCCATAGTTTAGAGTTCTGAATTTCAGCCTTTTTCAATGCCTGTGCTTTGTTGAATCAAAATGGCGGCTTGACACAAAGCTGACTCAAGCGTTGCTACTGATGCTATGCAGACCAAAACTGGTTTTCAGTTTGTACATTTTTCTAGATTTTTCAATCCAAGTTTGGTTGACTTTGTAGAACGATGGCTTCAGATTTTCAACATACGGTGTGGTGGCGCTGACTGGGAGGGGGCGCTTCGCTCCTGCCCCCTCCCCAAGTAAGATTTTCATACGTGAAAGTACGTTAATGGTTTTGGTCCCTGAGATGCTTCGATGTCACTACCATTCTCAAATAGCATAAGTTCTGGATGTTGGGTGCCATAGTTAAGAGTTCTGAGCAGTGCTTGTAACACTGTCTGAAGCTTATTTCCACCTACTGCAGCTTCACTATTCTCAAAGTAAGTGAGTGTCGTTTGTGGACCTGACTGCATTAGAAAACAATGTGATATGTTACCTTCCTAAACAGCTTGACGGAGGCCCCTGAGGGGCGGTGTGATGGCCATGGACTCGGAGAAGACGCTTGGCTCCGACACCCTCCCCAAGTCTTATAGCACTGGTGTAGCCTGAGATCGCCCCCGACATAGGCGGCCGGCTCCCGGGGTCCGGCGGAACTTTTTGCCTTTTGATGACTCTTCAATTCTGGACCTTGTCCCACAATCCGTTTGACCTGAAGACAAGCTGTAGTGGGGCGCCCCTTTATCGTTTTAGTTGCCATTCCGCCCGCTTTTGCTACACTGTGCCTCTTCCGCCATTCCGCTGTTTACCGCCCGCTCTTGCGACTACAGCGTCTCGCTCACCATGTAGTTGAGATGCGCCCGCTCTTGCGGTGCAGCGATAGGCGGCTGCCACAGGACTCTCAAAATGGCGGCCGGCTCTTCGGTTTTGGGCCTGGTCCACTAAAATGGCCCTGGGACACCTTGGAACTCGGACGCTTGTCTGCTAGGGCTTGGGTCCCATTCTCGAAAAGCGTCCCCTCAGCCGTGAAGATTCTACAAAAGTCTTGGGGGCCTCCGACTCCCGCAGGCTTCTGGTGGGGAGCGGCTGCCATGATTGCTCGTGGAATGGCCACGACGGAGCTACGAGATGGTAGTGGTCTCATGCTGACGCCAGCTTTAGTCTGAAACATCCAGAAACACTGTAGACTACCAATTCGATCAGTTCCGGTAGTGCCCCAACATGACCCGGAAGAGAAGAACTTGCCCTCCCCTCTTTGACTGATGGTTCTTGTTGCCTGTCCCCTCTGTTGTCATTTAACAGAACTTTTTGGACTGCTGAAAGGGGTTGTGTTCTGACTGCTGGTTGGTGGAGACATTTAGACTATATTCTTGACCTACGTTGTCGCGTAATGCGTTTTATGACACGCCGCGTTAGCGCACCCGGAAGTGATCCGAGGCGCGGCGCGCAGCGCGTAACGTAAGCATAACAGGTCATGTGACTTGTTAATAAAACTTTTCATTGGTTCATTTTACTTTTGTTAATTTAATGATGAAAAGCTTGGTCATATGACCTAAAAATTACGCTTTTTATTATTTTCGAACAATATTTTTTTTTCAAACATATGTTATAATATTCCAGGCTAATGTACTTTCCCGGAAAATTTACAACTGTCTTGCAAGTAAAATATATTCCTTTTTCGAGAAAAAGGGCGTTTCTTCCTTCCATGACGGAGCCGTTGAGTAAAAGAGATTCGGCCTGCTGTCTTAGTCGCCGATACGCCTGATTATCAGATTCTTATCGATCACTTTATGTTGCAGACATGAAAAACACAATTGCCCTTGACCATTTATCTTTACTGCGTTCCTACATATTATACCTTTTATCCGTCATGTAATTGGACTGCTTTATTTCACTTGCCTTTTACTGATTCGAAAACAGTCACTAAAAGTAAAAACTTTACAAATGAAAATACTACTACCGTGTTTTGTTTTAAAAACCTTTATTGTGAAAATGTCAGTATACAAATACGGGCCTATAACCACGTGGGCCGGCCACGGAGCAAACTGAAATCGTATATGATGAGGAGACATTTACACTGTAGAAGAACGTAACGAGCGGGCCACTAGGTGACAAGAACAAAGGTGTCTAACAGTTGCGGAATCGGTGGACGTACATTTTGTAATTAAAATACGACAGGGCCACTTACAATAACATTTTCTAGATATACATTTGCGGGCAAGGAGTTACGAGTCCCATTTATACCGGCGCCATTTTGGGCGAGGCCGGGCAGGTCCAAGATATAGTCAAAATGTCTCCACCAACCATCGGCCAGACCAGAACCCCTTTCGGCCCTTTATGCTACAAGATGGTGTCTTCCATTCAGAAAATATTGTTGGCAGCATTTTGAAAGGAAACAGAAACAGCCGTTCTCCTAGTGAGTTTCACATTGTTACATTTAGGAAGAATGTTGAAGAGTAGTATGTGGAAAATCTGAAGCCATTTTTCTACAAACTCTCAATCAGACTTGGATGGAAAAAAAAAACCTGAAGAATGTACAAACTGAAAACCAATTTTTGTCTGTATAGCACCAACAGTAACGCTTGAGTCAGCTTTGTGTCAAGCCGCCATTTTCATTCAATCAATAGCGTCCCCCTGCACACATTCAGGGACCTGGTCGTGTCTTCAGATGAAACGCATTGTAGGAAAAGAAGCAGAAAGGAAAAGGCAAAAAGTTCCGCCGGACCTAGTGAAGCTGCAGCAGGTGCAAATAAGCTTCAGACAGTCTTACAAGCACTGCTCAGAACTCTCAACTGAGGCACTCAACATCCAGGACTTGCCATTCGGATCTTGGCGCCTTGTATTTTTGTTTTGTTTTTGATGGAGGGGAAACAACAAAAAACAGGCATTGAAAAAGGCTCAACAGTGCAGGGCGCCTTGTGCTGGTTTCGACCTATTCACACATCGGTCCACTACTGACATCACCTCATAAACCAACGGGGCACTCCACGCCGACTTTCGGCGCAGCATTGTAGGATGGCCACACCAGTGCGGCAATTTGCTGGACACCACCTCGGTGCCATCCGGATCTCGGCGCGTTCGAGTCACTGTACCGCAACAGTGACCGCAATTCAGCTGGACACGCCGTCTTTCGGCGCAGCATTGTAGGATGGCCACACCAGTGCGGCAATTTGCTGGACACCACCTCGGTGCCATCCGGATCTCGGCGCGTTCGAGTCACTGTACCGCAACAGTGACCGCAATTCAGCTGGACACGCCGTCTTTCGGCGCAGCATTGTAGGATGGCCACACCAGTGCGGCAATTTGCTGGACACCACCTCGGTGCCATCCGCATCTCGGCGCGTTCGAGTCACTGTACCGCAACAGTGACCGCAACTCAGCTGGACACGCCGTCTTTCGGCGCAGCATTGTAGGATGGCCACACCAGTGCGGCAATTTGCTGGACACCACCTCGGTGCCATCCGGATCTCGGCCCGTTGTGCTGCCTTCGGCCTATTCGCACATCGGTCCGCTACTGACGCCGCCTCACGTGCCAACGGATTTTCTATGCTTTTTGTAGCCCTATGCCGAATAACAGGTCATGTGACTTGTTTATAAAACTTTTCATTGGTTCATTTTACTTTTGGTTTCCTAAAGATGGAAGGCTTGGTCATATGACCTAAAAATAACACTTTTCATTGGTTTAGAACATTTTTTTTTCCCAAACGATGAAAGCCCCACCTTGTTTCCGGATCATTCAGACTGAAGCTGGCGTCAGCATGAGAGCACCACCATCTCGTGGCTCCGTCGTGGTCATTCCGCGAGCAATCATGGCAGCCGCTCCCCACCGGAAGCCTGCGGGAGTCGGGGGCCCCCAAGACTTTTATACAATCTTCACGGCTGAGGGGACGCTTTTCGAGAATGGAGCCCAAGCCCTAGCAGGCAAGCGTCCGAGTTCCAAAGTGTCCCAGGGCCATTTCAGTGGACCAGGCCTAAAACCGAGGAGCTGTCCGCCATTTTAAGAGCCATGTGGCAGCCGCCTATCGCTGCACTGCAAGAGTGGGAGCAACTCAACAACATGGTGAGCGAGACGCTGTGGCCGCAAGAGCGAGCGCAACTCAGCTAGATGGCCGCCACCTGGGGAGGCCCGTTCACGCCGGCACCCCCACGCCCCCCCCCGGGCCGCCGCACGCCAATTTTCGGAGCAGCATTGTAGGATACCAAAACCAGTGCGGCAGTTTACTGGACATCACCTGGGTGCCTGTCGTACATGTTGTGTCAGCCATGTGACACTGGACACAGACCGCTACTGACGAGGCCTCCCCCCGCACCACCCGGGACGCCCCACGCTGTTTTTCTGTGCTGCATTGTAGGATCCCTAAACCAGTGCGGCACCCAGGCGACATCACTTGGGTGCCGTCCAGAACTCTGCACGTTGTGCTGCCTTGGGACTATTCGCACAACAGACCGCTACTGACGAGGCCTCCCCCCGCCCCACCCGGGACGCCCCACGCCAATTTTCGGAGCAGCATTGTAGGATCCCTAAACCAGTGCGGCACCCAGGCGATATCACCTGGGTGCCGTCCAGAACTCTGCACGTTGTGCTGCCTTGGGACTATTCGCACAAAAGACAGCTTCTAACCATTGTTGCTTTTTGTGTTGAGAAATGTTTAAATGTTTTTAGTTTTTGTTCCGTTCGTTAAAGTTAGTAGTTAATAAAGTTTTATAACCTTACTTTGTTGGAGTGTTATCTATTTTTTTAAAAACGGGTGAATGGGGCCTTGAATCGGGTTATTGTCATGTGTGGGCTTTGGAAGTGTGCTGCTGCAGGATCGGACATTTCAAACTCAAATGCACGTTCTTTTTCTTACCTTTCCGAAGCATGGAGCGCAATAGCAGGCAGAGAAAGGGTGATGCACGTGTTGAACACTATCTGACCTGGCAAGTTGCTGGCAGTGCCCCCCCGCCCGCTCCTGAAAGAGGGCACACACACACCGCCGCCCCGAGTACTTCACAAATCTTTAAAAGACCATGCGCTTGTTCATGAGGCTTAAATGGTTTATCACCTCTTCTAGAACCCCTGCATCGACCCTCTGACGTTTCATGGAAAAATTACCATGTAACACAATACCAAGCCCTGTCAGCTGAAACCCCCAAGGAATCGTGGGGCATATTATCAAGGGAGTTTATCTCCGCTTTTTTGGCTTTAAAAGCCATGAAAGCGGAGATAAAATTATTTCCCTATTACCAAGCTGTCGCTAACACCAGTTAGTGACAGCTAAAAGGAGATAGCGACCATCTTGGGCCCCGCTTTGCATGTCAGTGATACTTATCACTAATGACATGCAAAGTGGCGTGCCAAGATGTTAGCGACTGGAAACAGTCCCTAACATAGCTACCTTCTATTACCAACTTTTGGAGATATTCGCGCTAAGCGCGAATATCTCCAAAATCTAACACCTGCCCTGAGCAGTTCTTAGCCATGTTATCCAATGGGAGGTGGATAACATGGCAAAGAGCATTAGGTCGATAATACATGAATATCGCTGACTTTTCTGCGATAATAGCAAGGTTTATCTGCGATAAAAATCGCCGATGTGCGGCGATAATTTTTGTCTCTAAACAAGTTAGAGACAAAAATTATCGCTAGTTGTTCGTAATATGCCCCCGGGTTTTTGCTTGCAGAAATCGGGAGGCGGCAGACTAGCACTGAAATCAGTAGTCACACGCCTGAATCAGGAGGATTGGCATGTCTGAATTCTCTACAGCTGGGGCCATAAACTACATCCGCAGGGTTAGGTGATAGCCTGGGACCAGCCTGGCATCTAAAATGGCTGCCGTGCACGACAAAATTGTGGCATTCGAAAAAAGGCAAGATGGCGCAGCCGCTGGAAGAGATGTATCAACATATATCAGCCTCCTCAGCCACCCTCAGGAAACATAGGGGATTAGGATACGTCTCCCGCACCCCCTTATACCTAGTACTTTAATTAACGAAGCACAAAATGGCGAATTCCCGTTTCGCTACCAGTTTGCGGCCCAGTTCGCGGCCCGTGAAGCGCTTCTACCGTGAAAAATCATTTTTTTTTTATTTTCCCCACGGGACCCTTTAATAACCCCAACAACATTCCTAGGGGGTCAAGAGGGGGATACCTTGCCCCCTTTCATTAAATTCCCCCTTAGTTTTTCACCTTTTCTTCTCTCTCGATCCTACCGAGAGACAAAATGGCGGCCGCTCCGGACTGTCACGCAGCAAAAAAAAAAAAAAGCTCACGCACAGCCGCTGGAAGAGATGTATCAACATATATCAGCCTCCTCAGCCACCCTCAGGAAACATAGGGGATTAGGATACGTCTCCCGCACCCACTTATAACTAGTAATTTAATTAACGAAGCACAAAATGGCGAATTCCCGTTTCGCTACCAGTTCGCGGCCGCGCTTCTACCGTGAAAAATCATTTTTTTTTTATTTTCCCCACGGGACCCTTTAATAACCCCAACAACATTCCTAGGGGGTCAAGAGGGGGATACCTTGCCCCCTTTCATTAAATTCCCCTTTCGTTTTCCACCTCTTCTTCTCTCTCGATCCTACCGAGAGACAAGATGGCGTCCGCTCCGGACTGTTTAGAATGTTGACAGACACCGGAGAGCCAATCAGCTTTCTGCGCGCAAAGTTCCGATAAGCGAAAAGTAAGCGGACCGGATCGCTGCCCAGAGCGCTGTTACAGATATATATCTTGGTTTGAACGTTAATTTCTCAAAAACTACCGGAGCACATATATTGAGACCTAGCAAAGGCACATCGGGCTAACAGTCCCTACAATTTTGCCAAGTTTCGTGCAAATCCATTCAGCCGTTCGAGCTAAAAGTGAGTCCAACCGCCCTATGTAAAAATGAATGGAAAAAACGCGTTTTGGGACCCCCCTTTTTTATCAGCCCCCCCCTTGACGAAACCCCCCTAAATTTTCAGGGGCTGCTCAGAATCAAAATGTGCCATTTTCCTGAAAATTTCAGCCGATTCCGTCCACAAACGCCAAAGTTATTAGACATAGAATTTTCAAAAGTCCCATAGTGAAAAAATCCTAACTATATATACCCACTGGCTATCGGCAGTAGGTAATATATATATATATATATATATATATATATATTCAATGAAAAAACCATAGGTTATAGACCATATATAGTTAGGAATTCGCATTTACAAAACCTTATTTTACTCGCACAAAACCATTGAAATTCCATATATAGTTAGTTGCACTAACTATATATCGCGCACCCGCAATCCACTGCTGATGATGTCACATATTACATCATTCATGACATGGTCAGTGACATCACTGATGACATCACTGATGACATCTCAAATGACATCACTGATGACATCACTGATGACAACATCCAGTGACTGTATGTTTCTGTAAAGTTAAAATATGTCTTACATATTGAAGAATGAGTGGATGTATAAGTGTCTGGATGAAGGATTTAGTAGGTGCATGACTGACTGAATGAGTGAGTGATTAAAAGTGTCTCACTGAGTGCATGGGTTAGTGACTAAACTGTCTTAATTTGTGCATCATTATGTCTGTTGTTCTGTAAACTGTTGCATGTGTTGATAAGTAGCTATATGAGTAACTATATGGGTTATTGATTGGTTGCCCAAGTATTTGTATGGGAGACTGAGTGTGTGTGTGGGTGGCTGGGAGGTGTATGACTCTGTGCATAGATGTGTGAGCAGTTGATTCACTAGATGTATGGTTTCAAAAGTGCATGTGGAAACAGCTGTATGGGCGGTTGACTGTGTGCATGAGTGTATTGGTGAGTGAATGGATATCTTAGTGCTACATGTCAAAGTAAGTACATATGTAAAACACAGTACATGTGAGAGTTGACATATATAAATAACTGTGCATAAGAGCCAGTGAATGTGTGAGTGGCTGTATGGATCATTGTGAACTTGTATCAGGGATTGTATAAGAGAGTAAATATGTGTTAGTATATGTTTGAATAAGTAAAGTTTGTATAACTGTATAGTTGAGGAAATGGAGGTGTGATTGATTCTTTGCATGACTGACTAGGTGTGTGAGTAACTCCATGGATGAGTGACAGTCTGTGAGTGTCTGTTTACACTGATTGTATCTAAGGTTATATTAGAGTCTGAAGAGGTTCATCGTATTATCACATGAATGATATCATCAGTGATGTGATCAGTAACGTCAAATGAGATGTCATCAGTGATGTCATCAGTGATGTCATTTGAGATGTCATCAGTGATGTCATCAGTGATGTCACTGACCATGTCATGAATGATGTAATATGTGACATCATCAGCAGTGGATTGCGGGTGCGCGATATATAGTTAGTGCAACTAACTATATATGGAATTTCAATGGTTTTGTGCGAGTAAAATAAGGTTTTGTAAATGCGAATTCCTAACTATATATGGTCTATAACCTATGGTTTTTTCATTGAATATCAATGGTTTTTTAAATGCAAATTTCTAACTATATATGGTCTATAACCTATGGTTTTTTCAGTGAATTTCATTGGTTTTTTAAAAGCTAACATCTGTAGCTGTAAAATGTATTATTCTTTAAATCCCAAAATATATATAGATATTTATTGATAATTTTTTTAAAATATTTTTTTCTTCGCTTCTAGTTCGCGAACCGGGAAGCTTTCCGTTAGCTCATCTTGATGCCGCGATCTAGTACGCGAACCGGTCAACGTTACGTTAGCGGAACAGTGACGCGCCGCGGAAGCGCGACGTATCACGTTATCACGTAATGCGTCTAATGACGCGTCGCGTTAGCGCTCCCGGAAGTGCTCCGGACAGCGAACCGGAAGCGATCTGGGACGCGGCGCGCGCCGCGTAACGTAAGCGGAACAGGTCATGTGACTTGTTTATCAAACTTCTCATTGGTTCATTTCACTTTTGGTTTCCAAATGATGTATGACTAGGTCATGTGACCTAAAAATAACACTTTTCATTGGCTCAGAACTTTTGTTTTCCCCAAATCATGTAAACCCCTCCTTATTTCCTCACTCTGACTTTCATCTTGGTGAGAGAAAGACCATTTTTCTGAAGTTCCACAATGGCTTCCATTCTTGCTGCAGCTGGTGCACCCCCACCACCACCTCCACCTCCCCATAAGAAGAGAGGACCACCTAGTCAAATTATGACTAACAGAGAGGAGGAAGATGAGGAAGAAGAAGAAGAGGAGAGAGAGGGACAACAATTTGTTGATGAGTTGCCCCGGGTTTCTAAACGAAAAACCAGTTTCATCTGGCAGTTTTTCACCATCCCTCCTGGAACCAAGAAAGTGAATGCAAAATATGCCACCTGCCTCATCTGTGACTACAGATTGTCGAGAGGCACAGAAAAGAAGTACAGTATGGGGAACTATACAATGCATCGTCACATGAGCAGGTGGCATCCCTTGAACTACAGCCGGGCTGAGTTAAGGGATCTTGAAGACAATCCGACGGCAACTCCTGTGGCAAGATCTACATCCACATTGTCTTTGACGGGAAGAGAGGCACAAGAGACTGTGCCAAACATCCAACCTAACTTCCAGCACATGAAGTTGTCTTGTATTTACTGTGGTGCTATGCTGTCATATGGCAACATGAGTGTCAACCTCATGAACATTGCATATGAAAATCATAAATGCCCTAATGCACCCAAAAAGTAATTTTCTTTTTTTTGCTCCAGTTGAGCCGTTTTGAAAGCCTGTTTTTTGTTGTCTCCCCTCCATAAAAAACACAAAAAAAACATAAAACAGTTCTAAAAATACAAAAAAATCAAAAAATGTTCAAAAAATAAAAAAAATATATAAAACAACAAAAACAAAAAAAAACAGTTCTTTTCAGAACTACCTCCCCTTTCAAACAAAATTGCTAGAATGTTTATCACTCTGGCAAGCTCTATTTCTTTTGGTTCGCTTCAAGTTCGCTGACCGGTTCGCGAACTTTAAGCGAACTAAAAAAATATTTTTTTTAAAAAAAGAAGAGTTAGTATAAGGGAAGTAAACAGAGAATAATGTAAAAAGAAAGACAGCTAGAGAGAGTAAATGAGAGATAGTGTCAATGACATCATCAGCAGTGCATTGCGGGTAAAAAGAGTGGAAAACATTTACCTTATAATTCTTGTTACCTTTTTTAAATATTTTTTCATACTTTCAATCTGTAAAACAAAGAACAAACATTTCAAAAAATATTAAAACATGTATTTAAAAATTAGAAAAGACAAGGGAAAAGGTTCAAAAACAAACAGTTTTTCAACAACTTTGACATTTACAGAAGTCTCTGCTTTTCTACGTCCCCTACACAATCCTAAAGATATATATTCGAAAGAAACTGTATCTTGATATTGCTGAACTGAGGCCTATTTTGGAACATGATGTTTTTCTTGCACTGCTAATGTCTCACAATAGTGATGCAATAGCAGCGCAAAAAAGATGTAAAGCCATAATAAAATTGTGTCTAACATTGTAAATGATTGTTTTAGGATGCAAATAAGATGTGTGCTTTCAAGAGCTTTCTTTGAGGTGAGGCCTCTTTTTTTTTTTAAAAAAAAAACACTACCCAGAAGTACAGCACTCTAAGCATTAAAATTGATATTTACAGAACTCACCTTACCCATATGTACCACACATTTCTAAATGTATATCATAAGGACAAAAAGCATAACATTAATTATACATGTTAAATGGTTTATTTTTGCTGTTCTCAGAATGTATCAAATTTCACTTAAATCAGTGACTTGAGGGTATTCATCATGTAACAGCGGGGAAAAAAAAACACAATCAAAATGACTGTGTTTAAAAAACCCATACAACCTAAGAAATCTGATTTCAAAACTTCTTAAAATTAACTTACTTTCAATGACGTCAAACGATCTCCTATAAACAGCATCCACTCTGTTGTGCTTTAAATATTTTCAGCCCGCCACTTTCCGAAAGAAAACCTCCATCGATACGTGAAATATGTTACATAGAAAAAAAACTTCTCTCATTATATCACATGTTTCCACTAGGCCAAATCATGTTGCCGCGATTCGCAAATCTTGTAATTCTTCCAATCAAATCCCGACATTTTCTATTTTCGCAACTTTCAAAAATAAAATATTTGAGATTATTTTCACAATCCTGGACTACTAATATCTTACTCTTCTTTGTCACTCATGTTCTCCTTTTCCTATGACACTGATACTGCTTACTATGAAGCAGACTTACTTGCATCAGGTTTATATAGTTGGATTTTTAATCGAGACAGCATTGCAGACTTACATTCCCTCTACTTAAAATTTTGGTTTTAAAAACACCAGGTAAGAATTTTTAAGGTCAAACGGCAATTTTTTTTTGAACGTTACAACAGAATCATTACAGAATGACCAGCCGTTTCCAGACTTTAAGTAAGCTGTATAATGTCCTGATGTTGTTGATGGACCATCGTGATAGATAATTGCTACAGTAACAAAAGTCCTCCCTGATATTGACAGCTGAGAAGCCACAAAATTTTTTATTAAAGTTGACAATTTTGATCCATCAGGCCTACATCGTTGCATCATTAAAATGACATACTGGCCATATCTACGTATAAATAATGTTGACATCATATCACATTTACATTGGCTACACTCCATGTTGTGATCCGCTGCATTTACTAGCTTATTAAAGGAGACTGATTTACTGTCTGGCAAAGTTAAATATATAAATCTTTCTGAGTCTACACTAGTAGTACTTGATACCATACAGTTCTCGCAGTCATGCTGCCATTGATAAGAAAGCCCAAACAGGTGATCTACATCTACACCCTCAACTTGCAATATATCAAGCATATACATTAAAAACTCCTGACAATCTTGCTGATTATTTTCAGAGAAGTCTGTTTGACCTGAACATTCATCTAACAGATAACGAACTTCAGACACACTTTCTACTTTTGTTCGATCAGTGCTACATTTCTCGAAAACAGAATTCAACAAACAGCATAAAATTTGTTCAGAATTCAACAGAATCTGTTCTTTTAAACTCTCTAGTGAAAAGAGAACATTAACCACTACATTTGCATAGCAGTTGACACCAGAACTGTTTTCAAATTGAAAACCGACAACATCTTCAACAGAATCCACTTTCTTTCTGCTAACAATTTTCGGTTCATTGACTTTTAGTCTTTTTGCAACAACCTCCCTACTATTACTGCTATTTCTACGTTTGCGGCCTACCACACGTTTCTCAAACAAAGGATATTGAGGCAAATGTGGCGCATACTCTCTTCTTAACCTATTGTATTCCTTAACACAATCTAGATCCGCACAAATGTTTGTGACATCACAGTCAATCAAGTACAATCCCGATAAAGTTCTAACTCGTGACAATGCCACATATGCCATACCCTCCTTGAACACAGAACTGCCAATATTCACCAATGCACAGTCTACACTTAAACCTTGCGATTTATGGATTGTCACCGCATATGCCAAGCAAACAGGAAACTGTTTACGGCGAACATATAAATCTTTAACAAGCAAAAACCTAGCAGAACAACGACCAATTTGCTGTACTTCCTCAATGCCATCAAATTTAATTTTTAAAAATTCTATTCCATCTCTATTTCTGTATTTCTCAAAATCAACAACATTACCCATTGATCCATTTACCAGACCTCTTTCTACATGTAAATTCCTTCTCAAAATAATTCGGCAATTTAAACACACATTCAAAGTCTTTTCAAAACCCGCTGTTTTAGATATAGTCTTCTCTAATGAATCCAATTTTGATTTCAAATTGTCTGACAAAATAATTGTTGATCCCATATGCTCTAATTTGTCGATAGCTTCAAGTTTCACAATCTCTTGCTTTTCTAAATTCAACATTTTGTTGTTGAAGATGGCACATTCTGCAAGAGTTGGCATGAGACATATCCCGGATTTCTTCTCAGTAATTTTCTGAAAAATATTCTCAGACACAATCTCTTGTTTGGGATACAAATTTGACAGTAACCGTGCATTTAAAGCTTCTTTCCCATGCTCGGTCACTTTTCCAATTCTAATATCTTGTAGAATATTCTTGTAATCTTCATCCTTTGCCTGACGCATATTTTGATGCAGTTCTGCATAATTGAAGTTTAACCATATATTGACGTTGCCAATGCTCCCTAGGCACTTCCTGGTATCTTCATGCGTGAGTATTTTGAACACAGGTTGACCTTTTACTGGTGTCAGCTGTAGAAGATCTCCGAAAACAATAATGTGTTTCCCACCAAATAAGACATCATATTCAGTTTTAAGTACTTCTTGCATTCTCAAATGCACAAAGGCAAGCATGACATTGGAAACCATGCTTACTTCGTCAATGATAAGAAGTTTCATTTTCCTCAAAACTCTTGAAACTTCACAGCAAGCATCTCCAGATAACTTGTTGTATTGTAATTTGTTGTCATGCTCCACCGGCAGCATCAGTAGACGATGCAAAGTAATACCTTTAATATTATGTGCTGCCAGTCCAGTAGGAGCGGTGACAACACAAGACAGCGATGACTCAGTCCTTTCCTGCAAATAACAAGAGATTGCTTTAATGAGGAAACTTTTTCCAGTTCCCGCTTCTCCACTCACGTACAGTCGGACAGGCTTCAACGACAAAATGGAAGGCGAGCAGCAAGTTTCTTTTGAGATGGACCTGCAAGAGAGCAGCCAGGAATTGATTGAACCAATTGACATGGAATTTATGGATGAAAGCTTGGATAATGAACTGCTGCAATGTGTCCAAGCAGTAGATCTCCTCCTTGCAAATGAGGACATTTTGCAACCTCACAGATTGCAAACAATATTTCAAGAAAATAATGACATTTCAGACACTGAAATGTTAGAAAGTTTAATAAATTATGAAAAAGAATCAAAATAAAAAAAACACTTTAATAAAAAGAAAACAAAAAAAACAAGAAAAACAACAAACAATTAACATACAGTATTAGAAAAGTCTTTCATTCTTTTATCCATAAAGTTCGCTGCCCAGAAAGCTATCCGGTTCGCGAACTTGGCGCTTACCACGCAAAAAAAAATTTTTTTTTTTGGACCCTCCTAGGCCCTTTTAAAACCTCCACATAAAACCTAGGGGGTCAACGAGGATCTACTATGCCCCCTTATGGTAATTTCCCCCTTTGTTTTGGCCTCCTTTTGTCTCTCGATCCTACCGAGAGACAAGATGGCGGCCGCTCCGGACTGTTTAGAATGTTGACAGACACCGGAGGGCCAATCAGCTTCTCATCGCAAAGTTCCGTTACGCGAAAGGTTCGCTAACCGGATAGCTGCCCGGAGCGCTGTTACAGATATATATCTTGATTTAAACGTTAATTTCTCAAAATCCACTGAAGCACATATATTGAGACCTAGCAAAGGCACATCAGGCTAACAGTTCCTACAATTTTGCCAAGTTTCGTGAAAATCCATTCAGCCGTTCGGGCTAAAAGTGAGTCCAACCGCCCTATGGAAATTAACATGGGAAAAAGGCGTTTTGGGACCCCCCTTTTTTCTCGGCCCCCCCTCCACAAAACCCCCCCAAATTTTCAAGGGCTGCTCAGAAACAAAATGTGCCATTTTCCTGAATATTTCAGCCAATTCCGTCCACAAACGCAAAAGTTATTAGGCATAGAATTTTCAGAAATCCCATAGGGAAAAAATCCTAACTATATATACCTACTGGCGACCGCCAGTAGGTAATATATATATATATATATATATATATATATATATATATATATATATATATATATATATAATATATATATATATACATATATTACCTACTGGCGGTCGCCAGTAGGTAGTTATAGTTAGGATTTTTTTTAATGTTAAATCTCAAAATTCTATTTGGAATAACTTTGGCACAGGTTGACGAATCTGCTTGAAAATTTCCTCAAAATGGCCTCGTCAAGCTCCGGTCCTTCCCTGAAAGTTTGGGGGAGATTCGTCAAGCGGGGGCCGAGATAAAAGGGGGGTCCCAAAACGCGTTTTCCCCATGTTAATTTTCATAGGGCGGTCGATTTCACTTTTAACCCGAACGGCTGAATGGATTTGCACGAAACTTGGCAAAATTGTAGGGACTGGTAGCCCGATGTGCCTTTGCTATGTCTCAAGATATGTGCTCCAGTGGATTTTGAGTAATTTAGGTTCAAAAAAATATATATATCTATAGCCTCGCCCCGGTACGCGCGCAGGGGAGCGCTCAAAGCGCGCCACGCGACTTGCGTACGGAAAGCTGATTGGCTCTCGGGTGTCTGTAAACATTCGAAACAGTCCGCAGCGGCCGCCATCTTGTACCTCGGTAGGATTGAGGTGGTAAAAATCAAAGGGGGAAATGAGCAAAAGGGGGCAGGGTACACCCCCCCTGACCCCCTAGGTTTGATGTGGGGGTCATAAAAAAGCCGTACGGGGCCCCCCCAAATTTTTTTTTTTAATTTGCACCGAGGGAGCGCCTGGTACGCGCACCGGTGAGCGTACGATTGAGAAAAAGAATGACACTTTTAAAAAAAAAAAAAATAGCATTTTTTTATAAATTGGAGGTAGTTCTTAAAAGAACTTTTTTTTGTTTTTGTTGTTTTATATTTTTTTTATACTTTTTGAAACGATTTTATATTTTTTTGGGGTTTTTTTCAGGGGAAAAACAAAAACAGGGATTCGGAAAATGCTCAACAGGAGCAAAAAAATGAGAAAATTTAGGGACGGGGAGAGCATTGGTGTTCCTGTTTCTTTATTGCAATGAGTTCAACGCTCTGCTCCCCGTAACAGAGTAGTTCGTCACAGTCCTTGCATAAAAATTTTATTCCTGCAAATACCGGCTGGATGTTAGAGACCATTCTTGCACGCGTTGAACCTGAAGGTGTTGCTCCACCAGTGGAGGTGCTGCTGCCATCTCTTCCTGCCTTCTCTGCCAGCTCCCTGACACTCTCCCTGGAGTAATTGTTGGGGTGTCTTCTTTTGACATGCCTAATTAAATTGGCATTTCCAAAGCTGTATTTTTTTAGAGGATTGCCTCTGGATAAAATACTTCCACATATTTTACAAGTTACTTTACTTGCATTAACTTTTTTTTGTCCTTCAGGGATGTCATAAAATTTCCAGATGAAGTGGTTCTTTGTTTTCTGGTGAGGAGGGTCCTCTTGCACAAATCCATCTGAATCACTGCTGGAGGACTCCCTTGCAGTCATTGTTGTAGATCAGGAAAGTATGAGTTCAAAATTCACAAAACACCTCTTGCTTTCTCCAAGTGCAAATCAATAGTGAGAGAAATGGGTGGGTTTCTCTAAATTTAGAAAAAAATAATTATTGAACCAATGAAAAGTGTTATTTACAGGTCACATGACCATGGGCTTCATCATTATGAAACCAAAACTGTTATGAACCAATGAAAAGTGTTATTTTCTGGTCACATGACCCGACGCGCTTATGCGACGCGCCGCGGGGCGCGGCCAGAGGCGCGCCGCGTAAGCGTGTCAGACGCCTACGTTGCACGATCGTATTCGCGCGAGTACTTCCGGGTGCGCTTACGCCGTGCGTATCACGCGGTCGCGGCTACGCGATACGTCACGATCATGTTTTCGTTTGCGATATTGGCGCTCACGGGACGCTCCCCGGAGCGCGCCAGGGGGCGCTTTTCAGAAATACGCTTTTCGGGCGCACTCCGGGGCGCGCTCTGGGAGCGCTCCCCCCCAAATTTTTTTTTTTTAAAATGGGATAATTGTAGGGACAGGTAGCCCTATTCTGAAGTGGTTTGTAAAAAAATTAACTTTATAAAAATATGTATTGTGCTACATTGGGCTTAATATATGTTAGAGCCAAAATGTAGCCCAAATGTAGCCCAAAGTAGCCCAATGTAGCCCAAAGATGACCACCAGAGACCAAAAATTGTAAATGTAGCCCAAATTTCAACTAGATGTAGCCCAACTGTAGCCCAATGACAGAATGTACCAGAGTGTTAAAAAGAACAACTAGAGTGCTAACAGTCTTATTTATAAAGTGAACAAAACAAGTGATGGACAGAATGTGGATCAATGTCAGGGTCAGAGCTGATTTGCATATCGCCATTGTCTAACCCAGGGTGGTGTGGAGTGCAAAAAAACGATGGATTTGGGCCCAGATCTTTTGACTGGGGGAGTGTGTGACATTGATCCACATTCAGTCCATCACTTGTTGTTTTTGGAATTATTTATAAAGTGAAACTTATAGTTAGGAATTAGCATTAACAAAACCTATGAAATTCACTGGAAAAAACCATAGGTTTCACACCAGTTATAGTTAGGAATTAGCATTTAAAAAACCTATGAAATTCACTGAAAAAACCATAGGTTTCACACCGGTTATAGTTAGGAATTAGCATTTAAAAAACCTATTAAATTCACTGAAAAAACCATAGGTTTCACACCAGTTATAGTTAGCTGGAAATTTTACTGATATAAAACCATTGAAATTCCCACGTTATAGTTAGTCGGACTCACTATAACTTGCGCGTGCAATGCACTGCTGATGACATCACATATTACATCACTCATGACATGGTGAGTGACATCACTCATGACATCACTGATGACACCATCCAGTGAATATGTGTCTTTCTGAAAAATAAATATTAGTGAGTTATGTTTAAATATTTAAATACATATATTAGTGTTTCACTTTGTGTATAAGTGGCTACATGTGTTGATAAGTAGCTACATGCGTATGTATATGGGTTATTTGATATTTTTATTAGTATCAGTTTGAGTGTCTATATGGTTTGGTGGGGGTATTACTTAGCACATAGATGCA
The DNA here is from genome assembly GCF_964263255.1 of Lissotriton vulgaris. Classification (NCBI taxonomy): domain Eukaryota; kingdom Metazoa; phylum Chordata; class Amphibia; order Caudata; family Salamandridae; genus Lissotriton; species Lissotriton vulgaris. Next base: position 48,445 of record NW_028243655.1, read on the forward strand.
TGAGTGACTGACTCTTTGTTTGTATGTGTTTTGAAGACAGCATATGTACAGGACTGTATGGGTGGATGAGTGTCTATATGTGTTTGTTAGTGAGTGAATGACTGTCTCACTAGTGTCTTTATCAGTAACTACATATGTTTTAATCTAGTATATATGAATATTGATGTATATAAGGGAGTATATGTGAGAGTAAGAGATTGTAAGAGTTCCTGTTTAAATAAGTATGTGTTTCTATAAGTGATTGTTTAAGAGAATAACTATGTGTAATTTTCAATAGAAGTAAGGTGGAAGTGTGTGTATAACTCTATATTCAAATCAATGGTTGTTCAATAGTTTATTTGCACGTGTGAATATGTGTGTGAGTAACTTTTGGATGAATGTCGGTGTGTAACAGGATGTATAGGTGTATCTCTTCATATGATGAGTGAGTATATGTATGAGTGACTATATAGAACTGTTGGTGAATGAGTGGATGTGTATATAGATAGTGGAAGTACAGAATTGCTTGTTGTAACTGATATAGGTATGTCCATTTTTTTAAAATTTCAGTTTCTATTTTTGAATATGTGTCTCAAGGGTTACTTTACACTGAGAGGAGGTCTGTCACTGTGTCACAAGGATGGTGTCATCAGTGATGTCATGAGTGATGTCACTCACCATGTCATGAGTGATGTAATATGTGATGTCATCAGCAGTGCATTGCACGCGCAAGTTATAGTGAGTCCGACTAACTATAACGTGGGAATTTCAATGGTTTTATATCAGTAAAATTTCCAGCTAACTATAACTGGTGTGAAACCTATGTTTTTTTCAGTGAATTTAATAGGTTTTTTAAATGCTAATTCCTAACTATAACCGGTGTGAAACCTATGGTTTTTTCAGTGAATTTCATAGGTTTTTTAAATGCTAATTCCTAACTATAACTGGTGTGAAACCTATGTTTTTTTCCAGTGAATATATATATATATATATATATACATATATACATGTATATATATATATATATATATTCACTGAAAAAACCATAGGTTTCACACCAGTTATAGTTAGGAATTAGCATTTAAAAAACCTATTAAATTCACTGACAAAACCAGTTATAGTTAGCTGGAAATTTTACTGATATAAAACCAATGAAATTCCACGTTATAGTTAGTTGGACTCACTATAACTTGCGCGTGCAATGCACTGCTGATGACGTCACATATTACATCACTCATGACATGGTCAGTGACATCACTCATGACATCACTGATGACACCATCCAGTGAATATGTGTCTTTCTGAAAAATAAATATTAGTGAGTAATGTTTAAATATTTAAATATATATATTATTGTTTCACTTTGTGTATAAGTGGCTACATGTGTTGGTAAGTAGCTACATGCGTATGTATATGGGTTATTAGATGTTTCTCTTAGTATCAGTATGAGTGTCTATATGGTTTGGTGGGGGTATTACTTAGCACATAGATGCATGAGTGACTGACTCGCTGTTTGTATGTGTTTTGAAGACAGCATATGTGCAGGACTGTATGGATGGATGAGTGTGTATATGTGTTTGTTAGTGAGTGAATGACTGTCTCACTAGTGTCTTTATCAGTAACTACATATGTTTTAATCTAGTATATGTGAATATTGATGTATATAAGTGAGTATATGTGAGAGTAAGAGATTGTAAGAGTTCCTGTTTAAATAAGTATGTGTTTCTATAAGTGATTGTTTAAGAGAATAAATATGTGTAATTTTCAATACAAGTAAGGTGGAAGTGTGTGTATAACTCTATATTCAAATAAATGGATGTTCAATAGTTTATTTGCACGTGTGAGTATGTGTGTGAGTAACTTTTGGATGACTGTCGGTGTGTAACAGGATGTATAGGTGTATCACTTCATATGATAAGTGAGTATATGTATGAGTGACTATATAGAACTGTTGGTGAATGACTGGATGTGCATATAGATGGTGGAATTACTGAATTGCTTGTTGCAACTGATATGGGTATCTCCATTTTTTTTAAATTTCAGTTTCTATTTTTGAATATGTGTTTCAAGGGTTACATTACAGTGAAAGGAGGTCTGTCACTATGTCACAAGGATGGTGTCATCAGTGATGTCATGAGTGATGTCACTGACCATGTCATGAGTGATGTAATATGTGACGTCATCAGCAGTGCATTGCACGCGCAAGTTATAGTGAGTCCAACTAACTATAACGTGGAATTTCATTGGTTTTATATCAGTAAAATTTCCAGCTAACTATAACTGGTTTTGTCAGTGAATTTAATAGGTTTTTTAAATGCTAATTCCTAACTATAACTGGTGTGAAACCTATGGTTTTTTCAGTGAATTTCAAAGGTTTTTTAAATGCTAATTCCTAACTATAACTGGTGTGAAACCTGTGGTTTTTTCAGTGAATTTCAAAGGTTTTTTTAATGCTAATTCCTAACTATATAAGACCTGAAAGCCCACCAGGAATCTCCAGTATGCGCCAGGGGACTGCATTGCAGAGAGGTGTAATGAAGCCACAACCCTTTTTACACCTCTCTGCAACGCAGCCCCCGTGCATGTTTGAAGAGGGGAAACTAATTCCCCTTGCATACTGGGGGCCCCTGGGGGCCTATTAGCCCACCTGGAACCTCCAGTATGCGCCTGGGGCTGCATTGCAGAGGTGTAATGAGACTATGCCCCTTGTTACACCTCTCTGCAACGCAGCCCACTGCCGCGTTTGCAGAGGGGGAACTAATTCCCCTTGCATACTGGGGGTCCCTGGGGTCAACTAGTCCACCAGGAGCCTCCAGTATGCACGAGGGAGCTGCATTGCAGAGAAGTGTAATGAGGCCACACCCTTGTTACACCTCTCTGCAATGCAGGCCACTGGCGCCTTTGCAGAGGGGGGACTAATTCCCCTTGCATACTGGGGGTCCCTGGATCATATCTGCCCAAACACCGATATTCCGAACGATTGTAAATGACTTTTCTTGAGAAACATTTGGATTTGGATTATCATGTCCTATACTTTGGAATTTTTGAAAGACTGACTTTGAGGATGCTATAAATTACTCAAGTCTGCCCGAATTGTGTGGGTAAAATTGATACCTAGTCACTTTTAATAAGAATATACTTATGTCTCGTCTAACATTTGGAAGAAATATCTAGTTATATGACAACGGGATACCGACATAACTTGAAGGAAATAAGAACGCCCTGAAGAAGTTCTGTTGTACAGAACGAAACGTTTCGGCTGGCTGTGGTACATAAACTTAAGGAAAATAAAAGCATTTGAATATACACCAAGATTCAGCGCTTCAATAAGTACTCTAAGTGATATGATTTGATTGGACTCATTGTGAAAGTGGTGCTGTGCCAAACTTTGGAATATTCTCCACTACTCTCTACTACTTACTCTCTCCCACTCTCTACTACTCACTCTCTACTGCTCTCTACTACTCACTCTACTACTTACTCTCTACTACTCTCTACTACTCAGTCTCTACTACTCACTCTCTACTACTCTCTACTACTCACTCTACTATTCACTCTACTACTCTCTACTACTCACTCTGCTACTCTCTCTACTGCTCTCTACTACTCTCTACTACTCACTCTCTACTCTCTATTACTCACTCTCTACTCTCTACCTCTCTACCTCTCTACCTCTACACCTCTACCTCTCTACCTCTCTCTACACGCACACATATAGACATATATGCATATATATATGTGCATATGCATTTATATATATGTATGTGTATATATAAAAAAAACAACTAAACATTTTTTTTTCTAATCAGCTACTTTTAAAACTGTCATTCTTTTTCCCCATGGTACACTCCCCGGTACGCTTACCGGTGCGCGTACCGGGCGCTCACCCCGCGAAAATCAAAAAAAAATTTTTATTTTTTTTTTGCCCCGTGGGGCCCTTTTATGGCCCCCACATCAAACCTAGGGGGTCAAGGGGGGTCTACTCTGCCCCCTTATGGTCATTTCCCCCTTTGTTTTGGCCACCTCTTGTGTCTCGATCCTACCGAGACACAAGATGGCGGCCGCTCCGGACTGTTTAGAATGTTTACAGACACCCCAGAGCCAATCAGCTTTCTCCGCGCAAGTCGCGTGACGCGCCCGGTGCGCGTACCGGTGCGCTTACCGGAGCGCTGCTATAGATATATATATTTTTTTGAACCTTAATTACTCAAAATCCACTGGAGCACATATCTTGAGACATAGCAAAGGCACATCGGGCTACCAGTCCCTACAATTTTGCCAAGTTTGGTGGAAATCCATTCAGCCGTTCGGGCTAAAAGTGAAATCGACCGCCCTATGGAAATTAACATGGGGAAAACGCGTTTTGGGACCCCCCTTTTATCTCGGCCCCCGCTTGACGAATCCCCCCCAAACTTTCAGGGAAGGACCGGACCGCCATGAGACCATTTTCCTGAAAATTTCAGGCAGATTCGTCAACCGGCGCCAAAGTTATTCAAAATAGAATGTTGAGATTTAACATTGAAAATTATCCTAACTATAACTACCTACTGGCGACCGCCAGTAGGTAATATATCTATGTATATATATATATATATATATATATATATATATATATATATATATATATATAGATAGATATATATATAGATATATATATATATATATATCCAATCCAATCCAAAAATTCTTTAATTCGGCCATATAGACCATAAAAGATGCAGTGCAAGATATATATATATATGTATATATATATATATATATATATATATATATATATATATATATATATATATATATATATATATATATATATATATATATATATATATATATATATATATATATATATATATATATATGTATATATATATCCAATCCAATCCAAAAATTCTTTATTTCGGCCATATAGACCATAAAAGATGCAGTGCAAGACATTACATACATTAAAATAAATTTTAAAATACATTGAATAAAATTCACTCTCCCAGCGAGGAAGGAATTTAATAACACTAGAAAGTTCAGGGGGCTTCAGAGGATTTTTTTCTTTCTAATCAGCCATATAGCCATAAGAAATTTGGAAACAGTGAACACAATGTGGCCCAGGGTGCTGGTTTTCAGGATCCTGTATGCCTGTGCATACTCTCTGAACCCTAGGTTCTTACATAGCGGCGCTATCCAATGTTTCCTGGGCCTTTGATATGCGGGGCACACAAACAAAATGTGGAGGTCGTCTTCCAGATGGCTGTTACAGCAGGGACATGTTTTGTCGCCCCCGTTGGTTCACTTGCAGGTATATGAGTTAATGGGGAGTGTGCTGAGCCTCCATTGAACAAACAGTTTCCTCGCCAGGATGGGAAAAATAAAATCCATAAAAGGTTCAAAGACGTATGAATTTTTGGATTCTAAAAATCGCAAAGTTAGGGTGCCGCTGTTTTGAGCGTCCATCAGGTGTGCAAGGGACCTGTCTTTGTAGATTTGTGACAGGGCTTTGCGCGAGATTGTTTGACAGCCTCGCGCAGGGTCCTCCCAGAGGTCGCAGAGATTCATGGCAAACAGTTCGTTTTTCACAAAGGCGAGCCAGGGGATTTTGCCACTGCAGGTCAAGCTCATGACGTGGGTAAGATCCTCCCTATAGTGGTGAAGTTCATTCGTAGACCAGAGCCTGTGCCAGAACTTCACTGGCTTTGACACAAGCTCCTCTGCAATAGGGGGGAGACCCATGTCCATTCTCAGAGGCTGAAGTGGCGTAGCACGTGGGAGAACTAATAGGCGCCTTAAAAAGCTATTTTCAACTGTTGATAAGTCCTTCACCGCTTTATGCCCCCATAACTCACTGCCATACATGGCCGCTGCCTTGGCCTGGGTCCTATAAGTTTCAAGGGCTGGACTTATGGGCTTGAAGGAAGAAGTATTGGCCACCTTCAAGATTGCGCCCGACAGTTGGGACAGTTTGACCCTAGAACGTACTATCTGGCGGTCCCATGATACATTTTCCTGCAATGTTACCCCCAGATATGTGAAAGTAGACACCCTCTCAAGGCTGGCATTCCCCAGGGTGGGATTGGGCCTAGTTTTAGTTGGTGGATTAAAGATCATAAACTTGGTCTTCTCTGTATTCACCTCCAACCCGTGCTGACAACAGAAAATACCAAATCCATCCAGGATCCTCTGGATCCCCATGGGGGATTTGGAAAGGAGGAGGGTGTCATCGGCAAACATAATTGCCGGTACCTTCCTGCCTGCCAAACATGGGGCGTCGTTGTCCTTGATGTTTTCCAGGTGTGAGATGACATTATTAATAAATAAACAAAACAGGGTTGGTGCCAAGACACAACCCTGCCTCACCCCTCGACGGACAGGGAACCTGGATGAAAGATTGCCATCTCTCCCACACCTGACCTGCGCATAGTTGTTCTCATGCAGCCTGGCTAGGATGTTAAGTAGCTGGGGGGGAACTCCTAGCTTTTCCAGCACCTCCCACAGTTTCCTGCGCGAGACTAGGTCAAAGGCTGATCTCAGATCCACGAAGACCATGTACAATCTTCCCCCCTCGATCCTCACCGTCTTCCAGTAGAGGAGGACGAGGCTGAAGATCTGGTCCATGGTCGACGTGTTTTTCCTGAAGCCAGCCTGCAAGGGACTCATGATGTTTTTATCCTCTACCCAGTCTAGTAGATGGTTCAAAATAAGACGCGCAAAAAGCTTTTGGGGGACATCTATGAGGCTAATTGGCCTATAGTTTGCCGGACTCAGAGGGGACCCTTTCTTGTGGATCGGCACTATTTCAGCCCCTAACCAAGAGGAAGGGACCGCCATACCTCCTAATATAGCATTAAAAAATATAAGAAGGTACAGGCCCCAGATGTCGGGATGGTGTCTGAAGAGATCACCGTGTAGCTTGTCCAGCCCCGGTGCCTTCCCCATCGCTAATCGCTCAAATATATATATATCCAATACCAAATTGCCCTTTGCAACAAGAGGTCACACAGCAACATTCTGAGTTAGGAAAGGTCTATAGCAAAGTGACAGACATTGATTAGATAGTACAATTTGCGGTTTTTTGTAAATAAAAACCTAGACTGAAACAGTATATTAAGTCCACTTGTGTACAGAAACCAATGAGCAAAATAATTTCTGATAGAGCTTTATTGTTTATTGTTGTTGACTGTTTTTCTTTTGTTTTATACTATTTTTTGTATATATAGTTTTTATAAGTGATTATGTGTTTAAATTTTATATAGTCTTGAATTAAAAAATACAGAAGAGAAAATACAAAATCAATAGACATGAAACATATATACAGTGATGAAGGCAAAGCGGTAGACACCACTACGCGCGTTTTGGCTCTTGAGCCTTCTTCAGGTGACCGTCTATTGTTCTATAAGCAATAAAAAGATATATGGATGAGATTTACAAACACAGACATATTATATACAATATATAAAAGAAGACATATATACAAATTATTTACATTTCTTACAGTTTTATAATGGCGACAACCTTATTATATACAGTGGACTTAGGGCAGACATATATGTTATTTACAGTTATAGCAAATCATTGAGGGCAGTATAGGTGTGTCATCATAGTGGTAGAGATTCTTTTCATTTACAATTGTATTACTTCAAGGTATAGTGGTTTTACAGGGATGTAAGATTTCTTATATACACGGCAAATTATATACATTTCAGTATTGACAGGTGTATACACTTTAGAGCATGTTAATAGTTAGCCCTTTACCTGTTGATTACCTTAGATCTCTTTTAGTTTACATTAGTCGATAGGCATTATTTGATTATACATTTCAGATCATATAGAAGGTTAAGCTTTACCTGTTGCAAGGCAAATTTTATACATGACATTATTAACATGTTTATACACTTCAGAGCATGTTGATGGTTAGCCCTTTACCTGTTGATTACCTTAAATCTATTTTAGTTGACATTAATTGATAAACATTATTTGATTCTACATTTCAGATCATATAGATGGTAAAGCTTTACCTGTTGGTCGTCATAAAATTGTTTTAATTGACATCAAAATGATAGACATTATTTGAGTATATTAATCTTGAACTTCAATTCATAAATTGCATTTCATAACAGACAAAATATTGATAAGTCAAGTGTACAGGTTACTTTCTTAAAGCGATACATATATTAACCATATAGTTTTCAAAAATTTGAATACCAGTACATTTTCAAAGAGGAGGCCCCCTTTTTCGAGACTGTCCTTTGTTGGTCACGTTATATTGACGATATCGTCTTTATATGGAATGATGATCCTCAAATTTTGTCTGAATTTATACAATGGCTAAACCTTTGTGATGAAAATCTTCGATTTACATCACATGTCAGCAACGATCAGATCGAGTTCCTCGACATCATGATCAAACATGAGGGAATGCAATTATATGTGGATTTATATACTAACCCCACTGCACGCAATACCATCTTGCACCACTCTAGTTTTCATCCCACAAACCAAAAAACTGCAATCCCTTTTGGACAATTTCTGCGACTACGTCGTAATTGCACCAAACTCAGTGATTACGACCTAAGAGCAGAAGATATGAAGATCAAATTCAAGAATCGTGGATATCCTCATCGTATCATTCGGGATGCATACAAATGAGCCCGCTTTTACGACAGGCAACACCTACTGTCAGGCAATTCCAACACTTCTGAACAAAATCTGGTATTTGTCACCAGACATTCTATTCTTAATGACAGAATCAGACAGATTGTCTGTTCACACTGGCACTTGTTAAACATCAATAAACCATCTACTGAGGCACTACAAAAACCTATGTTTGCCTACCGAAAAAATAAAAATCTGAAAGACCTAATAATAAGGTCACGTATGCCTAAAACAAAACCACCTCTTCAATTGAACATTAGAGACCTACAGCCTATTCATGGTAATTATAAATGCAGAACATGTAAACCAACTGGCAGACATTACCATATCAGCTGGTGACGGTGCTCCTCTTCACGGCCGGGCCGCCGTGTGAGTAAATCCAATACCAAATTGCCCTTTGCAACAAGAGGTCACATAGCAACATTCTGCCATCCAGTTGGGAGAGCCTGGTTCTGAACAATTCGGGACCTTTCAAGCGCAACATTCTAAATGCTTAACGATGCAGCCTTCACGAACATCGCCTACTAAAGGATCAACTAAAATGCATAACTTTTTTCAGCACATTGAGATTCACTAACTGCATGCCCCATAATGCACCATGAACCTTGCATGAAGCAACGCCCAATGGGGGTCATGGAAACAAATAAAGTCAGTCAAATGTAAAATGCGAACCTTCAATGTGGTGATTTGCAGCCCTAGAAGAAGAGGCTTCCTGCCTTGAAACGCGTCGGCGAAATAATGAAAAACAATGTATGTGACAGACTGTCTGCAGATGAAAGCCGGATGGCAGAATGTTGCTGTGTGACCTCTTGTTGCAAAGGGCAATTTGGTATTGGATTTACTCACACGGCAGCCCGACCGTGAAGAGGAGCACCGTCACCAGCTGATATGGTAATGTCTGCCAGTTGGGAGAGCCTGGTTCTGAACAGTTCGGGACCTTTCAAGCGCAACATTCTAAATGCTTAACGATGCAGCCTTCACGAACATCGCCTACTAAAGGATCAACTAACATGCATAACTTTTTTCAGCACATTGAGATTCACTAACTGCATGCCCCATAATGCACCATGAACCTTGCATGAAGCAACGCCCAATGGGGGTAATGGAAACAAATAAAGTCAGTCAAATGGAAATTGCGAACCTTCAATGTGGTGATTTGCAGCCCTAGAAGAAGAGGCTTCCTGCCTTGAAACGCGTCGGCGAAATAATGAAAAACGATGTATGTGACAGACTGTCTGCAGATGAAAGCCGGATGGCAGAATGTTGCTGTGTGACCTCTTGTTGCAAAGGGCAATTTGGTATTGGATTTACTCACACGGCAGTCTGGCCGTGAAGAGGAGCACCGTCACCAGCTGATATGGTAATGTCTGCCAGTTGGGAGAGCCTGGTTCTGAACAATTCGGGACCTTTCAAGCGCAACATTCTAAATGCTTAACGATGCAGCCTTCACGAACGTCGCCTACTAAAGGATCAACTAAAATGCATAACTTTTTTCAGCACATTGAGATTCACTAACTGCATACCCCATAATGCACCATGAACCTTGCATGAAGCAACGCCCAATGGGGGTCATGGAAACAAATAAAGTCAGTCAAATGTAAAATGCGAACCTTCAATGTGGTGATTTGCAGCCCTAGAAGAAGAGGCTTCCTGCCTTGAAACGCGTCGGCGAAATAATGAAAAACGATGTATGTGACAGACTGTCTGCAGATGAAAGCCGGATGGCAGAATGTTGCTGTGTGACCTCTTGTTGCAAAGGGCAATTTGGTATTGGATTTACTCACACGGCAGCCCGACCGTGAAGAGGAGCACCGTCACCAGCTGATATGGTAATGTCTGCCAGTTGGGAGAGCCTGGTTCTGAACAGTTCGGGACCTTTCAAGCGCAACATTCTAAATGCTTAACGATGCAGCCTTCACGAACATCGCCTACTAAAGGATCAACTAAAATGCATAACTTTTTTCAGCACATTGAGATTCACTAACTGCATGCCCCATAATGCACCATGAACCTTGCATGAAGCAACGCCCAATGGGGGTAATGGAAACAAATAAAGTCAGTCAAATGGAAATTGCGAACCTTCAATGTGGTGATTTGCAGCCCTAGAAGAAGAGGCTTCCTGCCTTGAAACGCGTCGGCGAAATAATGAAAAACGATGTATGTGACAGACTGTCTGCAGATGAAAGCCGGACGGCAGAATGTTGCTGTGTGACCTCTTGTTGCAAAGGGCAATTTGGTATTGGATTTACTCACACGGCAGCCCGGCCGTGAAGAGGAGCACCGTCACCAGCTGATATGGTAATGTCTGCCAGTTGGGAGAGCCTGGTTCTGAACAATTCGGGACCTTTCAAGCGCAACATTCTAAATGCTTAACGATGCAGCCTTCACGAACGTCGCCTACTAAAGGATCAACTAAAATGCATAACTTTTTTCAGCACATTGAGATTCACTAACTGCATACCCCATAATGCACCATGAACCTTGCATGAAGCAACGCCCAATGGGGGTCATGGAAACAAATAAAGTCAGTCAAATGTAAAATGCGAACCTTCAATGTGGTGATTTGCAGCCCTAGAAGAAGAGGCTTCCTGCCTTGAAACGCGTCGGCGAAATAATGAAAAACGATGTATGTGACAGACTGTCTGCAGATGAAAGCCGGATGGCAGAATGTTGCTGTGTGACCTCTTGTTGCAAAGGGCAATTTGGTATTGGATTTACTCACACGGCAGCCCGACCGTGAAGAGGAGCACCGTCACCAGCTGATATGGTAATGTCTGCCAGTTGGGAGAGCCTGGTTCTGAACAGTTCGGGACCTTTCAAGCGCAACATTCTAAATGCTTAACGATGCAGCCTTCACGAACATCGCCTACTAAAGGATCAACTAAAATGCATAACTTTTTTCAGCACATTGAGATTCACTAACTGCATGCCCCATAATGCACCATGAACCTTGCATGAAGCAACGCCCAATGGGGGTAATGGAAACAAATAAAGTCAGTCAAATGGAAATTGCGAACCTTCAATGTGGTGATTTGCAGCCCTAGAAGAAGAGGCTTCCTGCCTTGAAACGCGTCGGCGAAATAATGAAAAACGATGTATGTGACAGACTGTCTGCAGATGAAAGCCGGATGGCAGAATGTTGCTGTGTGACCTCTTGTTGCAAAGGGCAATTTGGTATTGGATTTACTCACACGGCAGCCCGGCCGTGAAGAGGAGCACCGTCACCAGCTGATATGGTAATGTCTGCCAGTTGGGAGAGCCTGGTTCTGAACAATTCGGGACCTTTCAAGCGCAACATTCTAAATGCTTAACGATGCAGCCTTCACGAACGTCGCCTACTAAAGGATCAACTAAAATGCATAACTTTTTTCAGCACATTGAGATTCACTAACTGCATACCCCATAATGCACCATGAACCTTGCATGAAGCAACGCCCAATGGGGGTCATGGAAACAAATAAAGTCAGTCAAATGTAAAATGCGAACCTTCAATGTGGTGATTTGCAGCCCTAGAAGAAGAGGCTTCCTGCCTTGAAACGCGTCGGCGAAATAATGAAAAACGATGTATGTGACAGACTGTCTGCAGATGAAAGCCGGATGGCAGAATGTTGCTGTGTGACCTCTTGTTGCAAAGGGCAATTTGGTATTGGATTTACTCACACGGCAGCCCGACCGTGAAGAGGAGCACCGTCACCAGCTGATATGGTAATGTCTGCCAGTTGGGAGAGCCTGGTTCTGAACAGTTCGGGACCTTTCAAGCGCAACATTCTAAATGCTTAACGATGCAGCCTTCACGAACATCGCCTACTAAAGGATCAACTAAAATGCATAACTTTTTTCAGCACATTGAGATTCACTAACTGCATGCCCCATAATGCACCATGAACCTTGCATGAAGCAACGCCCAATGGGGGTAATGGAAACAAATAAAGTCAGTCAAATGTAAAATGCGAACCTTCAATGTGGTGATTTGCAGCCCTAGAAGAAGAGGCTTCCTGCCTTGAAACGCGTCGGCGAAATAATGAAAAACGATGTATGTGACAGACTGTCTGTAGATGAAAGCCGGATGGCAGAATGTTGCTGTGTGACCTCTTGTTGCAAAGGGCAATTTGGTATTGGATTTACTCACACGGCAGCCCGGCCGTGAAGAGGAGCACCGTCACCAGCTGATATGGTAATGTCTGCCAGTTGGGAGAGCCTGGTTCTGAACAATTCGGGACCTTTCAAGCGCAACATTCTAAATGCTTAACGATGCAGCCTTCACGAACGTCGCCTACTAAAGGATCAACTAAAATGCATAACTTTTTTCAGCACATTGAGATTCACTAACTGCATACCCCATAATGCACCATGAACCTTGCATGAAGCAACGCCCAATGGGGGTCATGGAAACAAATAAAGTCAGTCAAATGTAAAATGCGAACCTTCAATGTGGTGATTTGCAGCCCTAGAAGAAGAGTACGATGTATGTGACAGACTGTCTGCAGATGAAAGCCGGATGGCAGAATGTTGCTGTGTGACCTCTTGTTGCAAAGGGCAATATGGTATTGGATATATATATATATATATATATTCACTGAAAAAACCATAGGTTTCACACCAGTTATAGTTAGGAATTAGCATTTAAAAAACCTATTAAATTCACTGAAAAAACCATAGGTTTCACACCAGTTATAGTTAGCTGGAAATTTTACTGATATAAAACCATTGAAATTCCCACGTTATAGTTAGTCGGACTCACTATAACTTGCGCGTGCAATGCACTGCTGATGACATCACATATTACATCACTCATGACATGGTCAGTGACATCACTCATGACATCACTGATGACACCATCCAGTGAATATGTGTCTTTCTGAAAAATAAATATTAGTGAGTTATGTTTAAATATTTAAATACATATATTAGTGTTTCACTTTGTGTATAAGTGACTACATGTGTTGATAAGTAGCTACATGCGTATGTATATGGGTTATTTGATATTTTTATTAGTATCACTATGAGTGTCTATATGGTTTGGTGGGGGTATTACTTAGCACATAGATGCATGAGTGACTGACTCTTTGTTTGTATGTGTTTTGAAGACAGCATATGTACAGGACTGTATGGGTGGATGAGTGTCTATATGTGTTTGTTAGTGAGTGAATGACTGTCTCACTAGTGTCTTTATCAGTAACTACATATGTTTTAATCTAGTATATATGAATATTGATTTATATAAGTGAGTATATGTGAGAGTAAGAGATTGTAAGATTTCCTGTTTAAATAAGTATGTGTTTCTATAAGTGATTGTTTAAGAGAATAAATATGTGTAATTTTCAATAAAAGTAAGGTGGAAGTGTGTGTATAACTCTATATTCAAATAAATGGTTGTTCAATAGTTTATTTGCACGTGTGAATATGTGTGTGAGTAACTTTTGGATGAATGTCGGTGTGTAACAGGATGTATAGGTGTATCTCTTCATATGATGAGTGAGTATATGTATGAGTGACTATATAGAACTGTTGGTGAATGAGTGGATGTGTATATAGATAGTGGAAGTACAGAATTGCTTGTTGTAACTGATATAGGTATGTCCATTTTTAAAAAATTTCAGTTTCTATTTTTGAATATGTGTCTCAAGGGTTACTTTACACTGAGAGGAGGTCTGTGACTGTGTCACAAGGATGGTGTCATCAGTGATGTCATGAGTGATGTCACTGACCATGTCATGAGTGATGTAATATGTGATGTCATCAGCAGTGCATTGCACGCGCAAGTTATAGTGAGTCCGACTAACTATAACGTGGGAATTTCAATGGTTTTATATCAGTAAAATTTCCAGCTAACTATAACTGGTGTGAAACCTATGGTTTTTTCAGTGAATTTAATAGGTTTTTTAAATGCTAATTCCTAACTATAACTGGTGTGAAACCTATGGTTTTTTCAGTGAATTTCAAAGGTTTTTTTAATGCTAATTCCTAACTATAAGTTTCACTTTATAAATAAGACTGTTAGCACTCTAGTTGTTCTTTTTAACAATCTGGTACATTTTCTCATTGGGCTACAGTTGGGCTACATCTAGTTGAATTTTGGGCTACATTTTCAATTTTTGATCTCTGGTGGCCATCTTTGGGCTACATTGGGCTACTTTGGGCTACATTTGGGCTACATTTTGGCTCTAACATATATTAAGCCCAATGTAGCACAATACATATTTTTCTAAAGTTAATGTTTTTTACAAACCACTTCAGAATAGAGCTACCTGTCCCTACAATTTTCCCAATTTTTTTTTAAAAAATTATTTTGGGGAGCGCTCCCGGAGCGCGCCCCGGGGAGCGCCCCGAAAAGCGTATTTTTACAAAGCGCCCCGGGGCGCGCTCCGGGGAGCGTCCCGTAAGCGCCAATATCGCAAACGAAAACATAATCGTGATGTATCGCGTAGCCGCGACCGCGTGATACGCACGGCGTAAGCGCACCCGGAAGTACTCGAGCGAATACGATCGCACAACGTAAACTTCCGACGCGCTTACGCTGCGCGACCCGGGGCGCGCCCCCGGGCGCGCCCCGGGCGCGTAGCGTAAGCGCGTCGGGTCATGTGAGCAGAAAATAACACTTTTCATTGGTTCATAACAGTTTTGGTTTCATAATGATGAAGCCCCTGGTCTTGTGACCTGAAAATAACACTTCTCATTGGTTCAGGACAGTTTTTTTTTCTAAATGATGAAAGACCCCACCTTTTTTCCTTATTCTGACTTTGTCCTTTGACTGAGGAAGACCTGTTTGTTGCTCTGTCTACTTTTTTGCTCTTTGAGTAATATTTTGTACTATAAAATGGCTTCATTAGTAGCATCAGCTGGTGCATCTGCCCCACCACCACCACCACAACCACCAAGAGGACCAGCTCCAAATTATGTTGGTGGTCAAGAACAGGAGGAGGAAGAGGAAGAGGAACAGGAGGAGGGGAGAAGAAGATGGCTGCCTGAAGAAAACACACCTTATAAACCCAAACCACACTTCATTTGGGAGTTTTTTTCAATTCCAGAGGGGAAAAAAAAGGTGAATGCGCCAAAAGTCACTTGCCTCATCTGCAATGATGAACTTTCACGGGGCAACCCAAATAAGAAATATTCTTTTGGTAACTATACCATGATTCGGCACATGACAAGAAAGCATCCAAACAACTACTCTCGTGCAGAGTTCCGGGAACTGGCCAGTAACCTCCCCCATTCATCAAGGACCCCCTCCCAAAGAAACCAACCCACTTCCTCGCAACCAGAAACATCTGAAGTGATGCCTTGCATTCAGCCGAGGTTTGCTGATTTTAAAATTACTTGCAAAGCTTGTGGCAAACTTATCTCCTATGGGGAACAAAGTGTGAAACTCATCGTCCTTGCAGGTGATAATCACAAGTGCCCCAAAAAGAAGTAATTTTTTGGGTTTTTTGTTTTTTTGCTCCAGTTGAGCCAGTTTCAATTCCCTTTTTTTGTTTCTCCCCCAAAAAAATACAAAAAAATATATAAAACTGTTTTGAAAAGCCAAAAAAAGTACAAAAAGTTCAAAAAACACAAAAAAAATATAAAACAACAAAAAGAAGAAAAAAAAAAGTTCTTTTTAGAACTACCTCCAATTTCTAAATCAAAACTTCATTTTTTAAACACTCTGTCACCTTTTTTCATCATAGTGCGCTCCCAGGGCCGCTCCCCGGTGCGCGCACCGTGCGCTTCCCCCGCGCAAAACGAAAAAAAAAAAATATTTTAAATGCCCCGCGGGGCCCTTTTATAGCCCCCACATCAAACCTAGGGGGTCAAAGGGGTCTATCCCTGACGCCTTATGGCCAGTTCCCACTTTCTTTTAGCCACCTCTTATGTCTCGATTTTACCGAGACACAAGATGGCGACCGCTCTGGACTGTTTCGAATGTTTACAGACACCCGAGAGCCAATCAGCTTTCCATGCGCACCTCGCGTGGCGCGCCTGGAGCGCTCCCCGGTGCGCGCACCGGTGCGCTGCTATAGATATATATATTTTTTTGAACCTAAATTACTCAAAATCCACTGGAGCACATATCTTGAGACATAGCAAAGGCACATCGGGCTACCAGTCCCTACAATTTTGCCAAGTTTGGTGGAAATCCATTCAGCCGTTCGGGCTAAAAGTGAAATCGACCGCCCTATGGAAATTAACATGGGGAAAACGCGTTTTGGGACCCCCCTTTTATCTCGGCCCCCGCTTGACGAATCCCCCCCAAACTTTCAGGGAAGGACCGGACCGCCATGAGACCATTTTCCTGAAAATTTCAGGCAGATTCGTCAACCGGCGCCAAAGTTATTCAAAATAGAATGTTGAGATTTAACATTGAAAATTATCCTAACTATAACTACCTACTGGCGACCGCCAGTAGGTAATATATATATATATATATATATATATATATATATATATATATATATATATTACCTACTGGCTATCGCCAGTAGGTATATATAGTTAGGATTAATTCCCTAAGGGATTTCTGAAAATTCTATGTCTAATAACTTTGGCGTTTGTGGACGGAATCGGCTGAAATTTTCAGGAAAATGGCACATTTTGTTTCTGAGCAGCCCCTGAAAATTTGGTGGGGTTTCGTCAAGGGGGGGCTGAGAAAAAAGGGGGGTCCCAAAACGCGTTTTTTACATTGAGTTTTCCATAGGGCGGTTGGCCTCACTTTTAGCTCGAACGGCTGAATGGATTTGCACGAAACTTGGCAAAATTGTAGGGACTGGTAGCCCGATGTGCCTTTGCTAGGTCTCAATATATGTGCTTCAGTGGATTTTGATAAATTAACGTTTAAATCAAGATATATATCTGTAACAGCGCTCCGGGCAGCGATCCGGTCCGCTTACTTTTCGCGTTTCGGAACTTTGCGCGCAGAAAGCTGATTGGCTCTCCGGTGTCTGTCAACATTCTAAACAGTCCGGAGCGGCCGCCATCTTGTCTCTCGGTAGGATCGAGAGAGAAGAAGAGGTGAAAAACGAAAGGGGAATTTAATGAAAGGGGGCAAGGTATCCCCCTCTTGACCCCCTAGGAATGTTGTTGGGGTTATTAAAGGGTCCCGTGGGGAAAAGGAAAAAAAAATGATTTTTCACGGTAGAAGCGCTTCACGGGCCGCGAACTGGGCCGCAAACTGGTAGCGAAACGGGAATTCGCCATTTTGTGCTTCGTTAATTAAATTACTAGGTATAAGGGGGTGCGGGAGACGTATCCTAATCCCCTATGTTTCCTGAGGGTGGCTGAGGAGGCTGATATATGTTGATACATCTCTTCCAGCGGCTGTGCGTGAGCTTTTTTTTATTTTGCTGCGTGACAGTCCGGAGCGGCCGCCATCTTGTCTCTCGGTAGGATCGAGAGAGAAGAAGAGGTGAAAAACTAAGGGGGAATTTAATGAAAGGGGGCAAGGTATCCCCCTCTTGACCCCCTAGGAATGTTGTTGGGGTTATTAAAGGGTCCCGTGGGGAAAAGAAAAAAAAATGATTTTTCACGGTAGAAGCGCTTCACGGGCCGCGAACTGGGCCGCAAACTGGTAGCGAAACGGGAATTCGCCATTTTGTGCTTCGTTAATTAAATTACTAGGTATAAGGGGGTGCGGGAGACGTATCCTAATCCCCTATGTTTCCTGAGGGTGGCTGAGGAGGCTGATATATGTTGATACATCTCTTCCAGCGGCTGCGCCATCTTGCCTTTTTTCCAATGCCACAATTTTGTCGGGCACGGCAGCCATTTTAGATGCCAGGCTGGTCCCAGGCTATCACCTACCCCTGCGGATGTAGTTTATGGCCCCAGCTGTAGAGAATTCAGACATGCCAACCCTCCTGATTCAGGCGTGTGACTACTGATTTCAGTGCTAGTCTCCCGCCTCCCGATTTCTGCAAGCAAAAACCCGGGGGCATATTACGAACAACTAGCGATAATTTTTGTCTCTAACTTGTTTAGAGACAAAAATTATCGCTGCACATCGGCGATTTTTATCGCAGATAAACCTTGCTATTATGGCAGAAAAGTCAGCGATATTCATGTATTATCGAGCAAATGCTCTTAGCCATGTTATCCACCTCCCATTGGATAACATGGCTAAGAACTGCTCAGGGCAGGTGTTAGATTTTGGAGATATTCGCGCTTAGCGCGAATATCTCCAAAAGTTGGTAATAGAAGATAGCAATGTTAGGGACTGTTTCCAGTCGCTAACATCTTGGTACGCCACTTTGCATGTCATTAGTGATAAGTATCACTGACATGCAAAGCGGGGCCCAAGATGGTCGCTATCTCCTTTTAGCTGTCACTAACTGGTGTTAGCGACAGCTTGGTAATAGGGAGATAATTTTATCTCCGCTTTCATGGCTTTTAAAGCCAAAAAAGCGGAGATAAACCCCCTTGATAATATGCCCCACGATTCCTTGGGGGTTTCAGCTGACAGGGCTTGGTATTGTGTTACATGGTAATTTTTCCAGGAAACGTCAGAGGGTCGATGCAGGGGTTCTAGAAGAGGTGATAAACCATTTAAGCCTCATGAACAAGCGCATGGTCTTTTAAAGATTTGTGAAGTACTCGGGGCGGCGGTGTGTGTGTGCCCTCTTTTAGGAGCGGGCGGGGGGGCACTGCCAGCAACTTGCCAGGTCAGGTAGTGTTCAACACGTGCATCACCCTTTCTCTGCCTGCTATTGCGCTCCATGCTTCGGAAAGGTAAGAAAAAGAACGTGCATTTGAGTTTGAAATGTCCGATCCTGCAGCAGCACACTTCCAAAGCCCACACATGACAATAACCCGATTCAAGGCCCCATTCACCCGTTTTTAAAAAAATAGATAACACTCCAACAAAGTAAGATTATAAAACTTTATTAACTATTAACTATAACGAACGGAACAAAAACTAAAAACATTAAAACATTTTTCAACACAAAAAGCAACAATGGTTAGAAGCTGTCTTTTGTGCGAATAGTCCCAAGGCAGCACAACGTGCAGAGTTCTGGACGGCACCCAGGTGATGTCGCCTGGGTGCCGCACTGGTTTTGGGATCCTACAATGCAGCACAGAAAAACAGCGTGGGGCGTCCCGGGTGGTGCGGGGGGAGGCCTCGTCAGTAGCGGTCTGTTGTGCGAATAGTCCCAAGGCAGCAGAACGCGTTGAGATGTTGATGGGACTGTGTCCAGTGTCACATGGCTGACACAACATGTACGACAGGCACCCAGGTGATGTCCAGTAAACTGCCGCACTGGTTTTGGTATCCTACAATGCTGCTCCGAAAATTGGCGTGCGGCGGCCCAGGGGTGGGGGAGGCGGCGTGAACGGGCCTCCCCAGGTGGCGGCCATCTAGCTGAGTTGCGCCCGCTCTTGCGGCTACAGCGTCTCGCTCACCATGTTGTTGAGTTGCTCCCACTCTTGCAGTGCAGCGATAGGCGGCTGCCACATGGCTCTTAAAATGGCGGACGGCTCCTCGGTTTTGGGCCTGGTCCACTGAAATGGCCCTGGGACACCTTGGAACTCGGACGCTTGCCTGCTAGGGCTTGGGCTCCATTCTCGAAAAGCGTCCCCTCAGCCGTGAAGATTCTACAAAAGTCTTGGGGGCCCCCGACTCCCGCAGGCTTCCGGTGGGGAGCGGCTGCCATGATTGCTCGCGGAAGGACCACGACGGAGCCACGAGATGGTGGTGCTCTCATGCTGACGCCAGCTTCAGTCTGAATGATTCAGAAACAAGGTGGGGCTTTCATCGTTTGGGAAAAAAAAATGTTCTAAACCAATGAAAAGTGTTATTTTTAGGTCATATGACCAAGCCTTCCATCTTTAGGAAACCAAAAGTAAAATGAACCAATGAAAAGTTTTATAAACAAGTCACATGACCTGTTATGCGGCATAGGGCTACAAAAAGCGTAGAAAATCCGTTGGCACGTGAGGCGGCGTCAGTAGCGGACCCATGTGCGAATAGGCCGAAGGCAGCACAACGCGCCGAGATTCGGATGGCACCGAGGTGGTGTCCAGCAAATTGCCGCACTGGTGTGGCCATCCTACAATGCTGCGCCGAAAGATGGCGTGTCCAGCTGAGTTGCGGTCACTGTTGCGGTACAGTGACTCGAACGCGCCGAGATCCGGATGGCACCGAGGTGGTGTCCAGCAAATTGCAGCACTGGTGTGGCCATCCTACAATGCTGCGCCGAAAGACGGCGTGTCCAGCTGAGTTGCGGTCAATGTTGCGGTACAGTGACTCGAACGCGCCGAGATCCGGATGGCACCGAGGTGGTGTCCAGCAAATTGCCGCACTGGTGTGGCCATCCTACAATGCTGCGCCGAAAGATGGCGTGTCCAGCTGAGTTGGGGTCACTCTTGCGGTACAGTGAGTCGAACGCGCCGAGATCTGGATGGCCCCGATGTTGTGTCCAGCAAGTTGCCGCACTGGTGTGGCCATCCTACAATGCTGCTCCGAAAGTCGGCGTGGGGTGCCCCGTTGGCTTATGAGGTGATGTCAGTAGTGGACTGATGTGTGAATAGGTCGGAACCAGCACAAGGCGCCAAGATCCGAATGGCAAGTCCTGGATGTTGAGTGCCTCAGTTGAGAGTTCTGAGCAGTGCTTGTAAGACTGTCTGAAGCTTATTTGCACCTGCTGCAGCTTCACTATTGCCCTGGTGTGGCCAAAGGTGGCACATGACATAGGCGGCCGGCTCCCGAGGTGCGGCGGAACTTTTTTCCTTTTCCTTTCTGCTTCTTTTCCTACAATCCGTTTCATCTGAAGACACGACCAGGTCCCTGAATGTGTGCAGCGGGACGCTATTGATTGAATGAAAATGGCGGCTTGACACAAAGCTGACTCAAGCGTTACTGTTGATGCTATACAGACAAAAATTGGTTTTCAGTTTGTACATTCTTCAGGTTTTTTTTTTCCATCCAAGTCTGATTGAGAGTTTGTAGAAAAATGGCTTCAGATTTTCCACATACTACTCTTCAACATTCTTCCTAAATGTAACAATGTGAAACTCACTAGGAGAATGGCTGTTTCTGTTTCCTTTCAAAATGCTGCCAACACTATTTTCTGAATGGAAGACACCATCTTGTAGCATAAAGGGCCGAAAGGGGTTCTGGTCTGGCCGATGGTTGGTGGAGACATTTTGACTATATCTTGGACCTGCCCGGCCTCGCCCAAAATGGCGCCGGTATAAATGGGACTCGTAACTCCTTGCCCGCAAATGTATATCTAGAAAATGTTATTGTAAGTGGCCGTGTCGTATTTTAATTACAAAATGTACGTCCACCGATTCCGCAACTGTTAGACACCTTTGTTCTTGCAACCTAATGGCCCGCTCGTTACGTTCTTCTACAGTGTAAATGTCTCCTCATCATATACGATTTCAGTTTGCTCCGTGGCCGGCCCACGTGGTTATAGGCCCGTATTTGTATACTGACATTTTCACAATAAAGGTTTTTAAAACAAAACACGGTAGTAGTATTTACATTGGTAAAGTTTTTACTTTTAGTCACTGTTTTCGAATCAGTAAAGGCAAGTGAAATAAAGCAGTCCAATTACATGACGGATAAAAGGTATAATATGTAGGAACGCAGTAAAGATAAATGCTTAAGGGCAGTTGTGTTTTTCATGTCTGCAATATAAAGTGATCGATAAGAATCTGATAATCAGGCGTATCGGCGACTAAGATAGCAGGCCGAATCTCTTTTACTCAACGGCTCCGTTATGGAAGGAAGAAACGCCCTTTTTCTCGAAAAAGGAATATATTTTACTTACAAGACAGTTGTAAATTTTCCGGGAAAGTACATTAGCCTGGAATATTATAACATATGTTTGAAAAAAAAATATTGTTCGAAAACAATAAAAAGCGTAATTTTTAGGTCATATGACCAAGCTTTTCATCATTAAATTAACAAAAGTAAAATGAACCAATGAAAAGTTTTATTAACAAGTCACATGTCCTGTTATGCTTACGTTACGCGCTGCGCGCCGCGCCGCGCCTCGGATCACTTCCGGGTGCGGTAACGCGGCGTGTCATATAACGCATTACGCGACAACGTAGGTCAAGAATATAGTCAAAATGTCTCCACCAACCAGCGTTCGGAACACAACTCCTTTCAGCAGTCCAAAAAGTTCTGTTAAATGACAACAGAGGGGACAGGCAACAAGAACCATCAGTCAAAGAGGGGAGGGCAAGTTCTTCTCTTCCGGGTCATGTTGGGGCGCAACCGGAACTGATCGAATTGGTAGTCTACAGTGTTTCTGGATGTTTCAGACTAAAGCTGGTGTCAGCATGAGACCACTACCATCTCGTAGCTCCGTCGTGGCCATTCCACGAGCAATCATGGCAGCCGCTCCCCACCAGAAGCCTGCGGGAGTCGGAGGCCCCCAAGACTTTTGTAGAATCTTCACGGCTGAGGGGACGCTTTTCGAGAATGGGACCCAAGCCCTATCAGGGAAGCGTCCGAGTTCAAAGGTGTCCCAGGGCCATTTTAGTGGACCAGGCCCAAAACCGAAGAGCCGGCCGCCATTTTGAGAGTCCTGTGGCAGCCGCCTGTCGCTGCACCGCAAGAGTGGGCGCAATTCAGCTGGATGGTGGGCAAGACGCTGTAGCCGCAAGAGTGGGCGCAACTCAGCTGGATGGGACAAGGTTCAGAATTGAAGAGTCATCAAAAGGCAAAAGTTCCGCCGGATCCCGGGAGCCGGCGGCCTATGTCGGGGGCAATCTCAGGCTACACCAGTGCTATAAGACTTGGGGAGGGTGTCGGAGCCAAGCGTCTTCTCCGAGTCCATGGCCATCACACCGCCCCTCAGGGGCCTCCGTCAAGCTGTTTAGGAAGGTAACATATCACATTGTTTTCTAATGCAGTCAGGTCCACAAACGACACTCACTTACTTTGAGAATAGTGAAGCTGCAGTAGGTGAAAATAAGCTTCAGACAGTGTTACAAGCGCTGCTCAGAACTCTTAACTATGGCACCCAACATCCAGAACTTATGCTATTTGAGAATGGCAGTGACATCGAAGCATCTCAGGGACCAAAACCATTAACGTACTTTCACGTATGAAAATCTTACTTGGGGAGGGGGCAGGAGCGAAGCGCCCCCTCCCAGTCAGCGCCACCACACCGTATGTTGAAAATTTGAAGCCATCGTTCTACAAAGTCAACCAAACTTGGATTAAAAATCTAGAAAAATGTACAAACTGAAAACCAGTTTTGGTCTGCATAGCATCAGTAGCAACGCTTGAGTCAGCTTTGTGTCAAGCCGCAAATTTGATTCAACAAAGCGCAGACATTAAAAAAGGCTCAAATTCAGAACTCTAAACTATGGCACCCAACATCCAGGAGCTTGCCATCCGGATCTTGGAGCCTTGTGCTGCTTTCGATCTATTCACACATCGGTCCACTACTGACATCATCTTATAAACCAACGTTATGTAAATAGTTTTTTAATAAAATGTTTTACCCTGTTTCTTTGCTGGTGTGTTGTCTATATTTTTAATATTTGCATACGGTTTGTCGTTATTTTGTGCGGGATGGGTGATGGAGCCGAGCTGTCTTGCAGCCCTCATGGTGTGGAGCTCAGTTCATCTCACTATTTTCGTATTTCTCATGAAGGGTTGTTCCTAATATTTCTATTTTAGCGAGGTCAAAAAGAGATCCAATTAGTGGCCTACTGATTTTGCTCGATTACTTTTATTTTTTTTACACGATTTTTCACTATCTGCAAAGACTAAACAGAGTATTGCGACTTTGTGCTTGTTTGTAAATAGAGAATGATCCAAAGAGAACCAATTCTAAAACAGTAAATGCTTGGACAACAATCAATCAAATGGAGAGACAAGCAGCCACGACGGATTACAACGGGGGTAAAGGCCTGCGTTAACTACCCTTCAGTATCTGCAAAGAGAGAGTACTACTAAGACAAAAGAGGGGGGGGGGGGTGCAGCGTTCAAAGCACATCAGCGTGCATAAATACGAAAATGTTTTTATTTATCACGTACTTGACATTTTAAAGCTTTTCATATTTGCTATTAAAAAACCAATGAAATTCACAGAAAAAACCATAGGTTATAGTGGATATATAGTTAGGAATTTGCATTTACAAAACCTTGAAAATTCAATGAAAAAACCATTGGTTTTAGGCCATATATAGTTAGGGATTTGCATTTACAAAACCTTATTTTACTCGCATAAAACCATTGAAATTCCATATACAGTTATAAGCGCTAACTATATATCGCGCACCCGCAATCCACTGCTGATGATGTCACATATTACATCATTCATGACATGGTTAGTGACATCACTGATGACATCACTGATGACATCTCAAATGACATCACTGATGACATCACTGAAAACATCTCATTTGACATGACTGATAACATCACTGATGATATCATTCATGTGATAATACGATGAACCTCTTCAGACTCTAATATAACCTTAGATACAATCAGTGTAAACAGACACTCACAGACTGTCACTCATCCTTGGAGTTACTCACACACCTAGTCAGTCATGCAAAGAATCAATCACACCTCCATTTCCTCAAATATACAGTTATACAAACTTTACTTATTCAAACATATACTAACACATATTTACTCTCTTATACAATCCCTGATACAAGTTCACAATGATCCATACAGCCACTCACACATTCATTGGCTCTTATGCACAGTTATTTATATATGTCAACTCTCACATGTACTGTGTTTTACATATGTACTTACTTTGACATGTAGCACTGAGATATCCATTCACTCACCAATACACTCATGCACACAGTCAACCGCCCATACAGCTGTTTCCACATGCACTTTTGAAACCATACATCTAGTGAATCAACTGCTCACACATCTATGCACAGAGTCACACACCTCCCAGCTACCCACACACACACTCAGTATCCCATACAAATACTTGGGCAACCAATCAATAACCCATATAGTTACTCATATAGCTACTTATCAACACATGGAACAGTTTACAGAACAACAGACATAATGATGCACAAATTGAGACAGTTTAGTCATTAACCCATGCACTCAGTGAGACACATTTAATCACTCACTCATATAGTCAGTCATGCACCTACTAAATCCTTCATCCAGACACTTATATATCCACTCATTCTTCAATATGTAAGAGATATTTTAACTTTACAGAAACATACAGTCACTGGATGATGTCATTTGAGATGTCATCAGTGATGTCATCAGTGATGTCACTAACCACGTCATGAATGATGTAATATGTGACATCATCAGCAGTGGATTGCGGGTGCGCGATATATAGTTAGCGCTTATAACTATATATGGAATTTCAATGGTTTTATGCGAGTAAAATAAGGTTTTGTAAATGCAAATCCCTAACTATATATGGCCTAAAACCAATGGTTTTTTCATTGAATTTTCAAGGTTTTGTAAATGCAAATTCCTAACTATATATCCACTATAACCTATGGTTTTTTCTTTCTTTGAAGGAGCTCACCTGGATACATTGCGCGGCGACCAGGAACGCGCTGTGAGGTCCCCGCATCTTTAAGTTGGTCTGGCTCTGCTGGTGTCTGCTGCGGCGGAAACAAAACTTTGCTCCAAGGTATTGGAACTGCCAGAACCCACCCATTCGTTTTGGAGGAGAGAAAGTGGTGCAGGGGTCATTGACCTCGCAATTGGGCGCTATTGGATTGCTAATTTCAGCCCCCACGGACAAGACTCTGAACTTTGGGTTGATGCGGTTGGGGACCCGAGGGGGTGCTGGAAATCGGACACTGGCAATAAACAGGTTTGGTGCTTCATTTTTCATCGTGCTTTTAAACACATCCCGCAAAATTTGGAACTTTCCTTTCCCCACGCTACACCTACCTGATTGTCGAAATGGACTTTGGGAGTTGCAGTTCACACAGACCATGTGACTTGCAACAGGTGAGCTCCAGTACTTACTGCTGTTGGGGGCGGAGACTGTGAAATATTTTTAAGTCGATGACCTGCACACATCTCAAACACTGCTGGCGCTGAGGAAGGCAAATGGTGCCGAAATGCATTCGCCGTGTTCAGTGACGAAATAAAGCTGCCCTCATGGTTTCCCCTCTTGTGGCCTCACCTCTTTCTTTGAAGGAGCTCACCTGGATACATTGCGCGGCGACCAGGAACGCGCTGTGAGGTCCCCGCATCTTTAAGTTGGTCTGGCTCTGCTGGTGTCTGCTGCGGCGGAAACAAAACTTTGCTCCAAGGTATTGGAACTGCCAGAACCCACCCATTCGTTTTGGAGGAGAGAAAGTGGTGCAGGGGTCATTGACCTCGCAATTGGGCGCTATTGGATTGCTAATTTCAGCCCCCACGGACAAGACTCTGAACTTTGGGTTGATGCGGTTGGGGACCCGAGGGGGTGCTGGAAATCGGACACTGGCAATAAACAGGTTTGGTGCTTCATTTTTCATCGTGCTTTTAAACACATCCCGCAAAATTTGGAACTTTCCTTTCCCCACGCTACACCTACCTGATTGTCGAAATGGACTTTGGGAGTTGCAGTTCACACAGACCATGTGACTTGCAACAGGTGAGCTCCAGTACTTACTGCTGTTGGGGGCGGAGACTGTGAAATATTTTTAAGTCGATGACCTGCACACATCTCAAACACTGCTGGCGCTGAGGAAGGCAAATGGTGCCGAAATGCATTCGCCGTGTTCAGTGACGAAATAAAGCTGCCCTCATGGTTTCCCCTCTTGTGGCCTCACCTCTTTCTTTGAAGGAGCTCACCTGGATATATATATATATATATATATATATATATATATATATATATATATATATATATATATATATATATATATATATATATACATATATATATATATATATATATATATATCTTCCTTGATTGTCTTCATACATACATCCAACCACCAAGGTATCCACTGACAACTACATACAATCTTCACCCATGCCTATTGAAGTTTAGTACATGGTCTAGTCTAAGCCAGGACCCACACTCAATCCACCATATGGGTAGCTCACATTGTGCATGGGCAAATGCCATACAGAGCACCAAAATCCATGTTGCCTAGATTTTGCCAGGAAAATACATCCAACATCCTTAATATTTCATCGGGCATCAGAAAAGTCCAGTTGTGAGTTTGTGTACAATAAATTCTGCAATGCATATATAAAGTGAGAACCAGCATGGAGAGAAGTGTAAAGGAAGAAGCTGATCAGTTGTTAGCAAAGTAGTGCATATACGAGAAAATGTTTAGCATTTTTCAATTATTTTGTGTGATTTTGTGTTTCATTTATTTATTTTGTTCATGTTCAAAAGACGAAT